>NC_073252.2:63434772-63737803 GCF_029289425.2 Pan paniscus | reverse complement strand
GCAGTATCATTGTCTGAGGTGTTATCCATAATTCTTATCTCAGGACCAAGAAAAATAAGGAGCATGGACACCAAGAGTGAGGTTTGAGTGAAAGTTTAATAAGCAAAAGAGGAAAGCTCTCTGCAATGGAGAGGGGGCCCAAGAGGGTTGCCACTTTACAGTTGGACACAAAAGCTTTTATAGGAAATTCCCCTTATCTGTGTAGCTGCCTGTGTTAAGTGCCCTTATCTGTGCAGCTGTGAGCATGTCTTAAGCAAGCCTCCTCCCTGTGCAAGACAAGTTCCCATGGAGCCCACAATGTATACATCCATAGAAGGGGAGGAAACGTTTTCCTGGGAGCCCACTGATTACACAAAGTACAAAGGCATTTCTTTGTTGGGCCTTGCTGACTTATCTGTGCAGCTACAGCTTGATTTTTCATGCTGTTTCTCTGTTTAAAAGAATTCTACTGAGGACCTGCCTTAACTGTCTGCCTGTTTTTTTTTTTTCCTTTTCTCCTCTCTCAATATCTTTAGTATAGGCACTATGTTGCAGAGTATCTCTCTAAAACTTACTCACCTTGTATAAATGTAACATTATACCCATTGAACTACAACTTCCCTATCTTCTGCCAACCTCCACTCTATTTTCTGCTTCTGTAAGTTCTAATGACTGTGTCAGGTTAGATTCTCATAAAGTCTGCTACCAATATAAGATTAGATATACAAAAGACTTGTGGGAGAGATGCCATTAAAGCTAAAATACAAGGGTACTAAATTAGGCAGTGGGAACCTTTAGCTCACAGTGTGTACTGACTCCTGTGAAAGGAAACAGATAAAGAATAAAGGTAGGAACAGTCTTTAACTGCAGTACAGTTCTGAGAAATCGCTGATCAGGCCAATGGAGAGTTCCTGAGCAAAGGTTGCCCATTATAGGAGGGTTGAGTTTGGCCTGAGTGAACCAACTCTGAAACCACTCCACCCTCAAGGTGATTGGTCATTGGTTGAGAGCAGCCAAAAGGAAATGTGGCTTACTGTGACAACCTTAGTAGATCCAAAGGGGTGATTGATAGCTGATGAGTATGAAGCAAGTTGTTTTAAAGGAGAATTGAGCAGCGTTCCTCCTTTACCTCAGCAACTGCTAACCTCCAGTACTATAGCTCTACAAGATTCTAAGGCAAAGTAAGGGAGAATGTATATAGCAAATAAAGAATAACTTATCTCCCATTCTCCTCCTGAAGCATCATCCAAATTAAATTTTTTTCTCTTTTCACCTGCTATCTTCTCTCCTGTCTGAAAAATCCAGTTATAATTCTATGGTGACTTAAATTGAGCACAAATCTGAGTCTCAGATAACTTGGAATGCAGTTGCTCCCTCTTGATTGCTGATTCAGTTTGTGGGATAATCTTGTTCTGGTCAATCCAATATCACTGAGGATTAATGCTTTCCTCGGCTGCTTTCCAACACTCCATGGGTATAAACTCTCTGATCTGCTGCCCTACACATTAGCCATACAGATTTGGATTTACCTGGCAGAAATAGCTTGGGGATCAATCTGGGTTATTTACTAAACTATTATTTAAGTATTATAGGATAAAAATAAAAGAAATCTCATTCTCCATGGATATTGAAGGCTACCAATCCACTAAATTAAGTTAAATTAAATTTCAGTAGTCCCCACTAAACCATGGTTTTACTTTCTGATATTTTAGTTACTCACAGTCAACCAATGTCCAAAAATATTAAATGGAAAATTCTGGAAATAATTCACAAATTTTAAATTTGGCTCCTTTCTGAGTAGCATGATGAAGACTTGTGTCATCCCTTGAATCATGTTTTTGTCCAGTGTATCCGAGCTCTATACCTGTCTGTTAGGCATCGACATCATCCAATCATGACATCCAATCATTGACATTGTCACAGCTCTATGATTCAGGATCATCTGAATCCAATGATCCTCCTTCTGATATATCATCAGAAGGTCAAGAGTAGCCCATTCACTTCACTTCATCTTGTCATGTAGGCATTTTATTATCTCACATAATCAAAAGAGGAAGGATGAGTACAGTACAATGAGACATACTGAGAGAGAGACCACATTCACATAGCTTTTATTATGTTTTATTATTAGAATATTCTATTTTTTATTAGTTATTGTTGCTAATCGCTTACTGTGCCTAATTTATAAATTAAATTTTATCACAGGCATGTATGTATAGAAAAACATAGTATAAATAGGATTTAGTACTATCCATGGTTTCAGGTGTCTACTGGGGATTTTTCAACATGTCTCCTGTGAATAAAGAGTTGCTACTATATTAGTTCTACTTCAGTATAGGAAATTTGCAAAGCAGCTTACTGGGTTGCTTTGGTCTCTATCCTCATGACTGCCATAACAGATTAACTTACTTTTCAGCGTATATTCATTCTGCTTCCCCACAATTCCATCTTCATGCCCCAACAATGTTGGCCTTGACTATGTGGCTGGCTTTGTTCAAAACTATGTAGGTGGAAGTGAGAGAGAACCAATTCCCAGCCTATACCTTAAGAGGCAATGAGTGTTTTTGGACATCCCTCTGAAATTTTTAATGATCACCATAAAAAAAAGCAAGACCTGGGTGAATATTATGTCTCCAGCTTTGCCCTGGAATGAGATCTGGGTAGTAGAACCAGACTTTAGTACCAGACTCAACAAAAAGCCTCAAGCAGAGCCACACAAACTAACAGTCAAAGTGAGATTGAGAAATAGCTGTCTACTCTTGCTTGCTAATATAGTTTTATTATGCAGCAAAAGCTACTCAAATGAGCATCCTATTGCTCCCAGTGTCATGGATAAGGAAGTCAAATATTTGTGGCTTTCTCCTTTTAGCTATGAGATTTACTACCTCAGTTTCTTTCATGAAGGACAGCCCTTCAGGTTTCCAGTTATAGTTTTTCCCATTTGAGCTGCTTTGCCTTCCATACTCATTTTGGTTATAATTAGAATGGGTTATGGGAAACACACACATTAAATAAACTGAAAACAGTAAAATCAATAAGGAAAGCAGTGTTAGTTTTCCATTTCCAGTAATGGGATTTGGTGTAAAAGAGTAAACCTCCATTATATATGTTTGTGCCAGCAAGGTAGACAGATTTCTTATAGAATGCGTAAGGACGTGAAAGGTAACACACGGCAAATAGCAAACATCTACCTCTGAATGCAACGGTGCTCTCATTTACAGATGAGATTGGAGCTTGATTCCTCTCATCACTGAACATTTTGTAGGGAATTAACAGAATCATAAAAGATTACTAATTTGGAGAACTAACCCAATAAGATTAATGGAACATAGATACACTAATAAAAGTGGATACTGAGCAACTAAGCAGTTTATTTTTAAGTTTCCATTGAAAAAAATATACAAACGTTAGCAAATATTGTCAGTTTTGCTGTTGCTACACAGCAAAAAGTAAATTATAGCAAGCTACAGTGAATTTGAAGGTTGCTTAAATCAATACTAGGGAGAGGTCAGCAGCCTTACACAATCCAATGTGTTGATGAACAAACGCTTTGGAGCTTAGATATAACAATTTTCTGAGGCAACTTTAGAGCACCAACTCGCTGTGATCCTAAAGTCAGGTATACATGTATTTATGTGTATATGTATGTATTTCCATTCAGCTGGCAACATGCGTCTACCTTAAACATTCCATTAGTTACAGCATTTTAGAATTTTCTCTTTTACATTATTTCATTTAGTTTTCAAAGTCATTGGATAGGTAATAGGTTAAATTGTGCCTTTTCAGTCATGAGGAACTTTCTGAAATTTTATGTGCATCTTTGTACCTTCATTCTTCTTGTTCTTCACTTTTTCCAGGCATACACCCTTCCTGACTGTCATAAATCTTTTGTTGTATGGGTAACACAACAATAAAGCTCACAAAAGTAGCAAACATTTTAGTTGTCTATTAAACTTGAATTTTAAGAAAATGTAAGAATAGACACAAAAAGAAGGAATTATTATGCTAAACTCCAAAAGTAAGTAAATTCTTTGAATACATACAAATAGATTATTTCACAGATGTGCTGAATGAACATAAATATGTATTTGTTTAAAAAAAACCTATTGCTAATTACATGTTCTGTTTTTCTGTCTTAAAAAAAACAAATGTATCATTTTCAAGCTCAACAGATAGATATGGTCTTTCGCTCAATTAACTTAATCTTATAATACTGGAATTCTTAAGAAGTGCGTAGATACCTGCTTGCAGTCCATATGAGAGAGAAGCTTTGGTTTGGAATTAAATATCAAACGGTGGGAGCAGGAGACACTTAAAATTTCACTCTGAAAAAAAACAGTTAAATACAAAACAAAACAGTATAAACAATGCACACTTCTTTTTAGGACATATTATGTTTGCTATTCTGAATTGAAATTAGAGCTGTTGGAAATCACAGTAAGTTTAAAGACACCAGTCCTTTTATCTCAGGAACTAAAAGTGTTACTTAAGCAAAAAACAAAGGTAATTTTTGTTAGTTTTTTTTTTTTTAAGAGAAGGACTGCTTTTTAAGACATACTACTATTTTTAGTGTCTTTCAACAAAACTAAAGAATGTACAATTTTTGCACTGTAAAAGTGTAAAAGCACCACTTTTATACAATTATTTCTGTAAAAATATAATCTTATTGTTGGAAAACTTACTTTTTAACCTAGAGATAAATTCCTTCTTAAATGCCATTTTAAATAAATGATAAAATTGGCTTCAGAAATATGAATTGGCAAGACAAATACATATTATAATTTATATCTTCCAAAATTAGCAATTTGTATTGTATACAATTATTTAAATAAAATACAGCACAATGTGTTGTGAAAAATACGGTTATAACTATGAAAGACTAAGTCGAGTTGTTATTGTTGTTGTTATTAGTAGTAGTATCATCCAGGATAGGTTCTGTTGCGCCATCGCCTGGTCAACAGTAAAGATTTTCATAGTGTTTGTCAAAGTCAGGCATAGAGATTCCCCTCTTCTTTTCTTGCTCCCTTCTTCCTTTCTTCTCCTTTTTCTTTTCCTATTTCTCCCTGCTCTCCAGCTCCTGTTTCTCTCTTTTTCTCGTTTTCTTTTTCTTTTTTTCATTTTTCCCTTTGAAACAAATTTTTATGGAAATTAAATCAAGACATACTTAAATCACAACATCTCAAGAAGTCAAAGTCATACTAAATCCTGTGACTTAATTCATCTTTATTTCAAAATTTATTTTGAAATAATATGATGAATATATGCTGTAAAGAAAACATAAAAAGTACATAATAATTTAAAAATTAAACTTCATGTCTCCTCCAAACACCTCCACCTCCACTGGCGTTATGTGATACCTATTACCAGTTTGGTATGTACATTTCTCTACTATCTGTATGCATAGACCAGTATATAAATATATTTAATTTGTATGTATGGTTTCATACTATTCATATCCTACATCACCTTTCTTTTATCATGTCAAAATGATCTTATAACTCTGTATAAATCAACATATACAAAATGATTTTTTTCCCAGGAAAAAACTAACTGGCACAGTTTTATACATATGTGTATAGACACATTTTTAGACTGGATTGTTTAAATAAGGTTCATACATATTTGTGAATTGAATAGATATTATTAACCAACTTGCCGGGTGCGATGGCTCTGCTGAGACCAGCTTGGTCAGGAGACCCTAACCCAGCGGCGCTAGAGGAATTAAAGACACACACACAGAAATATAGAGGTGTGAAGTGGGAAATCAGGGGTCTTACAGCCTTCAGAGCTGAGAGCCCTGAACAGAGATTTACTCACATATTTATTAACAGCAAACCAGTCATTAGCATTGTTTCTTTAGATATTAAATTAACTAAAAGTATCCCTTAAGGGAAACGAAGGGATGGGCCGAATTAATTGCAGCAGGAACATGCCCTTAAGACACAGATCGGTCAGGCTAATTGTGGCTTAAGAATGCCTTTAAGCGGTTTTCCGCCTTGGGCGGGCCAAGTGTTCCTTGCCCTCATTCCCGTAAACCCACAACCTTCCAGCTTGGGAGTTAGGGCCATTATGAACCTATCACAGTGCTGCAGAGATTTTGTTTATGGCCAGTCTTGGGGCCAGTTTATGGCAGGATTTGGGGGGACTTGCTCCCAACAGGCTAGAGCCTGTAATCCCAGCACTTTGGGAGGCCGTGGTCAGGAGTTCAAGACCAGCCTGGCCAACATGGTGAGACCACATCTCTACTAAAAATACAAAAAATTAGCAAGGTATGGTGGCAGGCGCCTACTAAAAATACAAAAATTAGCTGGGTGTGGTGGCAGGTGCCTGTAATCCCAACTAGGGAAACTGAGGCAGGAGAATCGCTTGAACCTGGGAAGCAGAGGTTGGAGTGAGCTGAGATCACGCCATTGCCATCAAGCCCGGCTGAAAAGAGTGAAACTCTGTCTCAAAAAAAAAAAGGTATTACTAAGCAATCTTCTACATTCTTCCATAAAAGATCTCCTTTCTCCATACTACTACTGGTATTAAAATTACAAATTTTAAATTAAGTTATTTAACTGAGGAAGCAACAACAGCCAACCAAACTGTTTTAATTCTTTTTCATGCTTCTGATAAAGACATACCCGAAACTAGGAACAAAAAGAGGTTTAATTGGACTTACAGTTCCACATGGCTGGGGAGGCCTCAGAATCATGGCGGAGGGCAAAAGGCATTTCTTACATGGTGGCGGCAAGAGAGAATAAGGAAGAAACAAAAGTGGAAACCCATGATAAACCCATCAGATCTTGTGAGACTTATTCACTATCACAAGAATAGCACTGGGGGCCAGGCATGGTGGCTCACACGTGTAATCCCAGCACTTTGGGAGGCCGAGACAGGAAGATCACCTGATGTCAGGAGTTCAAGACCAGCCTGACCAACATGGTGAAACCCTGTCTCTGCTAAAATTACAAAAATTAGTTGGGCATGGTGGCAGGTGCCTGTAATCCCAGCTACTCGGAAGGCTGAGGCAGGAGAATCACTTGAACCTGGGAGGTGGAGGTCGCAGTGAGCGGAGATTGTGCCATTGCACTCCAGCCTGGGTGACAGAGCAAGACTCTGTTTAAAAAAAAAAAAATAGCACGAGAAAGACTGGCACCCATATTCAGATATCTCCACTGGGTCCCTCCCACATTGCGTGGGAATTCTGGGAAATACAATTCAAGTTGAGATTTGGGTGCAGACACAGACAAACTATATGACCAACCATTATTTCCACTACTTAATCTTGTTAAAGATTTTGTGAATTTTAGGAAATTCAAAAATTGAAATGATCAAATTAAATTATATACTATACCTCTATATTGCTGTTGTACCTGACTTTATACAAGTGATATCACATATTCTGAAGAACTTCAGGAAAATCATTAAATAGAATTCTGAGACAGTAGGTAAGACTGAGCACCAGCACCCAGGCAAAGGCTTCTTATTCTTATCATAAGAAGTAGAAAAGGAGGATGGACCTGAAAGGAAGATAAAAGAGATTTTATTCCATGGCTTCTATTTTGTCTGTGAGTCACTTACCTGCTGAAGACCATGGAAAATATTTGTTTTATTACAAAAAATAGAAATTTTCTTAATGTTATATTCTTTGGAATAATTTAAATATTATTGAGACTATCCAGTTTTAAAGATTAGCTCAATTGTCCTGTGAAACTAACTGGGACTGGTGGTTTGGGGGGCAATTTCTTGACAAATTTCTCATCATTTGAGTAAATTAATGTGTTTCAGTTTACTATTCCTATTGTGGTTAATGTTGGAAAATTTTATTTAACAAATTAAATTTAAATTTTCTTTTTATCTAGGTTTCCATATATGTTTACATAGAATTCTATGTAACAGCTACCCTTAGAATATTTGTTTATTTGTTTCTTATTGTATTTCTGTAAAGAATGGTTTATTTTTTATTCATTTAAAGTATAAAACTTGATGATTTGATACACATATACATTGTGAAATGATTACCACAATCAAGCTAATTAATATATCCTTCAACTCACATAGTTTTCTTTTTAAATTCTTTGTGATGAGAAAAGTTTTAAACAACTATCTTCACAAATTTTAGGTAATGATACAGTATTATTCACAATGGTCACCATGCTGTACATTATATCCCCAGAAATTATTCATCTTTTAATAAAAGTTTGTACCCTTTGAAGAGTGTCTTCTCATTTCTCCCACTCCCAGCCCCTGGCAGGCAGCATTCTACTCTCTGTAAGTTTAACATTTTTAGATTCCACATATAAGTAAGAATTATTCAGTGTTTGCCTTTCTGTATCTAGCTTATTTCACTTCACATAATGTCCTTTGGATTAATCTGTGTTGTTACAAAATGGCAAGATTTCCTTCCTTTTTATGGCTGAATAATACTCCATTTATACATGTACATAAATACTTATACACAAATACATATATATGTGTATGTATATATGTATACATATGTGTGTATATATGTATGTATACATACATACAAACAATTCATTTATCCATTGACAAACAAGTTATTTCCTTACATTGGCTATTGTGAATAATGCTGTAATAATCATGGGAGTGCAGATATCATTTTGACATGCTAATTTCATTTTCATTGAGTATACATACAGAAGATATATTATTAGGTCATATGGTACTTTTCTTTTTGATCTTTTGAAGAGCCTCTGTACCGTTTCCCATAATCATTATATCGATTTACATTCCCACCAATAACGTGCAAATGTTCCTTTTCATCACACTCTAGCCAATAGTAATTATCTATTTATATATTTTGATAATATCTATGTCTATGTTGATAATAGCCCTACTAAGAGATGTGAGGTTGTATTCCATTTTGAGGTTTTGATTTGCATTTTTCTGATGACTAGTGATGTTAAGCACCTTTTTTATTTTTTTAATTTAATAAATGTTTATTTTTTCAAGTGTACAGTTGGTTGGACCTGTTCATGTATCTTCTCCAGCATCTGGAGCACTTCCTCCATTGGTATTTCTGGTACAAATTACTTGAGCTCTGTTAAGCACCTTTTCATACAACTTTGGCCATTTGTATGTTTTATTTGGAAATATTTCTATCTGGTTCCTTTATTTATGTTTTAATTGGGTTATCTGTTTTGTTTTGTTTTTTTTTTTTTGCTATTGAGTTGTATGAACTACTCATATATTTTGGATATTAACTCCTTTTCAGATATTTGGCTTGCAAATATTTTATGCTATTATGTAGGTTGCCTTGTTATTGATTTGCTTTTTTATTGTGCAGTTGATACTACCCAAAGCCACATAGAGATTCAATGCAATCTTTATCAAAATTTCAGTGATATTTTTCACAGAAATAGAAAAATTCTAAAAAAAACTTTAGAACTTTTAGAAAAATTACTAAAATGCATATGGAACCACAAAGAATACCTCAATAGATAAAACAATCAGGAGACAGAAGAATGAATTGAAGTCATTATGCTTCCTGGTTTCAAATTATATTGCAAAGCTGTAATAATCAAAACAGTATGGTCCTGACATGGAAACAGACATATAGATCAATTAGACATAATAGAGAGAGTCCAGAAATAATCCTCAGCACACATGGTAAACTAATCTTGACAAAGATGGCAAAAATATACAATGAAGAAAACCATAATTTCAATAAGTGGTGTTGGTTAAACTATATATACACATGTAAAAGAATAAAATTGGTCTGGGCACAGTGGTTTATGCCTGTAATGCTAGCACTTTTCAAGGTGGGCAGATCACTTGATCTCGGGAACTCCAGAGCAGCCTGGGAAACTTGGCAAAATCCCATCTCTACCCAAAAACAAAACAAAACAACAACAACAAAAAAACATAGAAAATATTTAGCTGGATGTGGTGGTGCATGCCTGTGGTCCCAACTACTCAGAAAGCTGAGGTGGGAGAATCATGGTGGAGGCTGAAGTGAATTGTGATCCTGCTGCAGAACTCCAGCCTGGGTGACAGAGCCAGACCCTGTCTCAAAATAAATAAAATTAGACCCTTACCATACATCATACACAAAATTAACTCAAAGTAGATTAAAAACTGAAATGTAAGATATGAAACTGTAAAATTCCTTGGAGAAAACTTTCTTAACTTTGGTCTTGGCAATGACTTCTTGGATATGATCCCAAAAGTATGGCAATGAAAACAAAAAAAAAGTGGGATTACTTCAAACTAATAAACTTCTGCAGAGCAAAGAAAACAATCAAATATTTTTCTTCTTTTCTAACAGTTATTTTATCCTTATTATTTCTTATTTTGAATATCTGTGATTTCTACCTTACTAAATGGATTAAGTTAGCTATTGGTTCATTAATCATGTTACTTTTTTCCAAGAGCCTGGATTATGGTTTATTATTACATCTATTCCTTTTTTTCTATATCTCATTAATTTCTTTTTAATGTTTAATTCCCTGTGTTTCTCAGATGAGAACCACTGAAGGCAATATCCATAATAATTTAGATTTATAAGCCTTATTAGCATACATTTTGGACTTTTGTAACCTAAAAAGGCATATCTGGAAAGCAATCAGAAAAACCCATATTGTTAGAAAAACTAAAATAAATCCCCACTGTTCTCCATTGCCTGGATGAATGTGTTTGTTGCCTTTATTATTTGGTTATTCTGTAAAGAGGATCTAAAATGTCATTGGCTATTAAAAACCCTGATCTACTTAAATACTGGAAAATGTCAGGACAAAATATCTGTATACATTTTGAGCATATAAAATACCAAATAAATGTCAGTGAATTAGCCATATTTGATGGAACGTATCTATTGCATATTATACTTCCTGAAAGTACCGTGACGAGAGAAAAAGAAAGCAATGTTTTTGGAATATTGTTCATACCTTTTTTTAAACTTTAAAATGCCATCACAGTGCATTGTTCTTCTTGCAAGAATATTCTAAAAGAGAATAGTAATAAAAAAGAGACTAGAGACCCACCCCACAATCAAATCCACAGGGATCTTTACATGGTCTGTATAAAACAGGTTCATTGTAATCAATGTGAGTTCTTCTCATACTGAACAAAAATCAAGCAAAATGAATTCAAAGAAAGCAATAGGCAGGCTTTTTTATTGAACACTAGGATTTTTTTTTCCTGTAGAGTTATAATCTCTGATTCATTGAATTTTTCTCTTTTCAGCAGAATAACATGGATGAAAAAGAAACTTGCTCTAGTGAAATAACTTTTTAGATACGTATATTGCTGCAATAATAGAATTAAATTAGACATTTCCTTATCATTAGATTTTACTCTATAAGATAATGGAGACATCAATAATTTGTTCAATAAGGTTTCCACATTACAACAGATTTTCTCTATCATATTGATAACACATAGGCACAAGTAATCAATATTTGATTAAATCATATTTATTTAAGTGGGTATCATCTGCAAAACAGATAATTTCTAGTAGAAATTATTATTTATTATTATTTCTGGTACTCAATAAATTTTCTTCTTGATCTAGAAGTAGGTTTTGAATCATAAAGGATTTAACAAGGCTATCTGAAATAGGACTTCTAAAACATTGATATTTTGAACAATTACTTAAATTGCCAGAACTTTTCTGAAGAGCTAATCCACCTTACGTTAGTTTTGTCCAAGTTGGAGACACAAGTTTAATAAAATAGTTTACGATACACCATAGTTTTATTTGGCTACACAAAAACCTAACTCCTTCTAGAAGGTTAAAAAAAAGCTTTCACTGAGGTGAAGTTTTAACTTGATTCTGAAGGAAGAGTAGGAAATTACAAATGAGTTGTCAGGAATAAAAACAAAGTCACCAAGCAGAATAAACAAAACATATGAAGGTAATAAATTAGAAAATAAAAGATAATAACAACAACAAAAGTGAACTCAACACATGATAGTAATGAGAATGTCATTATATCTGCAAAATACAGTTATGATGAATAGGCAAGAAATGGAGATGTCATTATAACTTGAGACAAGATTTTAAAAGTACTTAGTTTTAAGAGAGCCAGTATAAAGTTTTATTCCTAAAACTAATAACATCAACTTTCTCTTTATGATATAAAAAGATATGCTTTTAACAACTTGCCGGCTGCTCTGCCTACGAAGTAGCTATTCTTTCATTCCTTTGCTTTCTTAATGAAAAAGAAAAAAGAAAAAGAAATGAGAAGGAGAAGGAGAAGGGAAAGGGAGAGAGAGAGGAGAGAAGGGAGAACAAGGGAGAAGGTAGAAAAGTATTATTTACCAGAAGAGGAGAAAGCTACTCTCAGGGAAAATGATTCAGTGTCCTTTGCAACAATCCAAACAGGCATGATAAGAGTCTTAACTGAGGCAACATTGTTAGTAAAAGAGAGACGCAGCAATTGGGGAGCATTTCAGAGGTATAATTATCATAGCTGGTTGATTTAATAAAAGTAAAAGTCTAGAAATGTGAATCTAAAGGTTGATGTCAAGATTAGTGCTCTTCCTACTATGTGCATGGTGATGTCACCATGTAAGGCTTAAATGAAAAATGCTATAAAGTGTGGTGGGAAGAAAACAAAGGTTATTCTGCATATGTTAAAATACCTGTAGAAACTCTAGAAAGATGAAAAAAAATACATGATTTGGTGCTTGGGAAGACACAAAGGAGTAATGATAGACACATAGTGGAGAGTAGTAGCTGAATTTATGTGAAAGGGAAAGATAATAAAATAAAAAGGTAAAACATACTGATTCTAAGATTTAAGAGATATTTGGAGTTGGGAGTATTATTCTTATATATAAGGACACATTTATCATTACAGTGATGGATATTATATAATCCAATAGAATGTTCATATCCACCCTGAAGCATCTTTTATTGGATAGTTTTTACCAACTAACATAAAATTTTATATTGGCCTGTTAAAGACGTTTTGCATTTATGTATGTGAATAAGTTCATCATCTGCCAATATAAGTATAGTTTGAATAAAATAAAATTGGCAATAAGCAATTTTGACCTAGAAAAAAAATGAAAGGTTTTTTTGTGCAATATAATATCCTTAAAAATATAAGGCCATGACTTAATTTATTGGTCTTAAACAGAGATTACATATGATTAGATCAATTTGTGGTGCATGACTCCATATCTAAAAGTCTTTATCAAAAAGAAAATTTTAAAAAGCTGCAATTCCCTTATATGAAACAAAAGATTGTTCATATATTCTGGTTACTGACAATTCAAATATTTATTAGCTCGTAATTTTTCAAACTGTTAAATTTAGCTATTTTGAACTGAAAGTCTTGGAACAAATTTATATGAGTGTGTGTTTGATGTGTTATTTCCAAAAACGTAAAAAATAATATGCTGAAGAACACACATATAGAATTATGTTTTCATAGACATTTGATTGCCAGTTAGAAAAAATAAGTTACCAGAAATGTCAATAAAAAGGACTCATTTGGAAAAAATGATTACAGATAAATTTCTAAAGGTTTCACTGCACTTTTTATAGGCTGCTGCTAGAGGGAAATTTAGAATGGTTAACTCTAAAGTAAAATAAGGATTAAATACAAATTTAGACTGAGTAGAATGAATTCAATGTCTGTTTTTTCTTTGGGGGATAGTTGAGAACCACCCTGAAACCGATGAAGTTCTTCTTTCCTTGAAGATTTAGTTTGTAAGACTCTACATTTTCTAAAAGATGCTGAAAGAATTGTGAATATAAGTACTCCACTGAGCTCTAACCTAGATAAACCTCTGAAAATATACCTGAATCTCTACAATGTCAACAGCAAAATAATAGGAAAATAGAGAGGAGTGAATTTAATACCCACTCATGGTAGCTTCTCCTCTGAAAAAGGAAAGAAAGAAAACAGACACATTCATAAGACATTTAACTATTTGAAAATAAGGAAAAGCAAGACAAATTGGCAAAAAAAAAATAGTAGATCGAGCCATGATTTTATTATGTTGGACTTCTGCAATAGCATTCTACCTGAACTCCCTGCTTCGTGTCTCACCTTCTTCCCAGTATAGATGATTCTTTATGAACTGTAACCAAAATTTGATATTTTAAATATAAATCAAATTGTGAATTTTGTCTGTTTAAAATTTTTTTGAGATTTTCCATCACTCTCAGAATAAAACCTAAACTTTGAACCACAGTCCAAAAGGCTTTTGGTGATAGGAAATTGACTATGACTGCTGGGTGGCTAGCTCACTTCTTATTCCCAGTCTCTTTCTTCTCTGCTTACTCGGAGCTAGTCACACTAGAAAAGATAGTTTCTCGCTTTAAGGAAAGGAACTCTAAGAATGTATCTTAATGTTTGTATATAATAAAAACAAAAATTTCAAATGGTTGGGAGAGAGACATGGAGTAAGAGACAAAACAGACGTAAGGAAGGAGCAGAGAGAGAGTGTGTGGGTTGAATGAGGATAAATAGAACTAAGTGGGAGAGGAAGATTGCTCCCATCCACTCAAAAGTGTATGCCTGCCAGAACCATTTAGTGGAGCTGCTAAACAGCTTTGTTAAGGTGTTTATCCCCTAGACACAGTTCTGAGCTGTGGGCATTCAGTGGTATAGAAAGGAATTTCAGAGTATGCCAAGCACACAAGAGGAGGTTTTCTAGGCAGACACAGTGTTGTGACTCATCTGCATAATCCCTTCACCCTGTTCAAGGAGGAAGGAGGACACCATGAATTCTGAGGATGTCAGTCCTGACAGCTTTATTACAAAGAAGGAGCCACTCAACTAATATGCATTCTGACATGGCTACTTCCAGGCATGTTAGATGTACCCAATTCAGAGGATACTCTAGTTTATCACTAATTTATTTCTAAGATGCAAAAGGGAGAAAGATGAAAATGATGAAACAGATTTGATTACATTAAATCATAGATTCAATTCCATCAGTTTATTTTGGCTGTCCAGACTATGGGAGATAAGGACATGGAGAGAGAATGGATTTCCTTTTTTCACTCCATACCCATCATGCTAATTTCAATACAGACATCATTGCTGCCGGTGCAACTGTTCTTCCTCTCCTTTCTCTTTCTCCTCGTGTCCCCATTCTTGTTCATGGAGGAAAAATTAAATCACTTGTCACTTAATAAAAAATATACTTTAGTAATAAATTCATCTGTAATAATTATATATGTAGACATAAATATGTATATGTAGGTGGTTTCACAAAAATGGATACATATATCATTTTCCATATTAAGAAATAAGTATATCGGTATTTTGATTAAAGAGTTTACTTAGGCATTTATTTTTTCTGAGCCAGAAATTGACCTAGCTTGAAGTTAGTGAAATGAGGCCATTAAAAACACTCTAATTAATTAGCATGAATGAAAATGCATGCCTAAAAACTAATAAAGAAGAGTTTTATATTCCCAAATGTATTTTAAAGATTTTATCTCCAGCTTCGATTACTCTCTTCAATGTTAGAACTCTTTCATTTCATGAGCCACAGTTTATCCAGTGCCTACATTCTGGAGTTCTAGATATTGGAGAGGCCATCAAAAACCAAGCATGCAAGCCTCTGTTTTAATGGTGCTCACATTCTAATAAAAAGACAGTGCACTGATAAGTAAATGAAAATAAAATTAATTTAAAATAGTTATAAGGGTTATGAAAAATAAATCACAAAATCAGCTGTAACATTACCGTGAGGGCTATTTTGATAAGGCAACGGGGAAAACCTGTCTAGAAAGGTAATATTTTGAGAAGGATTTAGTCATATGAGTGTTATAGGATGAGATTCCAGTCAGAAAAAACAGCACGGGCAGGACAGGCGCGGTGGCTCACGCCTGTAATCCCAGAACTTTCGGAGGCCGAGCGGGCAGATCACGAGGTCAGGAGATCTAGACGGTCCTGGCTAACACAGTGAAACCCCGTCTCTACTAAATATACAAAAAAATTAGCCTGCCGTAGTGGCGGGCGCCTGCAGTCCCAGCTACTTGGGAGGCTGAGGCAGGAGAATGGCGTAAACCCGGGAGGCGGAGCTTGCAGTGAGCAGAAATCGCTCCACTGCACTCCAGCCTGGGCGACAGGGCGAGACTCCATCTCAAAACAAAAGCAAACAAACAAAAGAATAAAAGAAAAAATAGCATGGGCATAGGCTCTTTATCTAGAGAAGAGCAAGCCACAGCCCAGAGGCTAAATCCTTCCCACTACGTATTTTTGGTAAATAAAGTTTTACTGGAACATAGTCATGCCCATTCATTTATTCATTGTTAATGGCTGCTTTTGTACTACAAAGGCACAGTGGAGTAGTTGTGACCGAAACTACTAGACCTGTAAATTCTAAAATATTTACTCTATGACACTTTTCAGAAAAAAAAATTATTAGTCATTAATGAAAAAGGAAAATGTGATAAGAAACATGAGGAACTATCAGAATTAAAATATTATTAAAAATAGGATGGAAAAGTATTGTAGAATATTAACAGTGGAATGATATACTCTATTATGTGTCTTAAAAATATTCTCCCTTGCCCTGTTATAGAAAACAATAATAGAGGTAGGAGAGTAAGTAAAGTGATTATTGCATTAATTCAGTTTAATAATGAAGGTGGATTAGACAAAAGTGCAATGGTGCCAAGGGACTAAAATGGCCAGATTCTGGATATATTATGGGGTAGAGTGATCAAAACATTCTGATGAATTGATTTGGTACTATGTAGAAAGGAGGGGGAAAAGGTATATTAGTTTTAGATTTGAATGGTTATGTAACTGATATTGCCAATTACTGGGATAGAAAATATTGGCCAGGAACAGATTATAGAGTGATAGATATCAAGAAACATTTTATGAATTTGTTAAGATTTATATACATAGTAGACATTTTGTCCTGCACATTACACAATACTCATTTACATGATCTTCAATGTAGACATTTTACTATAGACATTCAAATGGATGTGTTAAGATGGATAAACAAATGTGAAATTCCAAACTGAAGATAGACTTAAAAATCTGCTGCTTAATGAATGTGTTTAACGGCATGTAACTCTATGGTATAAACAGACAAAAGGAGTAACAAGGAAAGAGAAAAAGAGTCTCGGGAGTAATTACTGTAGCACTTCAACATTTAGTGGATGAGCCATGGATGGATGATAGCACCGAAACTAAGATAGAAAGGTCACCAAGGTAGGAGGAAATCTGGAATGCAAAGGAAGAAATAGTTTAAAATAGGTGATAATGTCAGCTGTTTCTAATGTGGCTGAGAAGGTCAAGTGAGATCAGGATTTGAAAACGTGGAAGCCAATGGAAAGTTTGAAGAGAAAAAAATTTGTGCCGTGGAAGGGAAAGACATCCAACTTCAGTGTGTTGGGGAGAGAATGGAAAGTGAGAAACAGGGTTAGACACTAAAGACAACTCTTAGGAGCTTTGCTGTGAAAGAAAGTAAACATTAAGTTTTTGTTGGAGAAAGTTGTGGCGTCAATAAATATTTATGAGTTTTGTTTTGTTTCTTCTCCACACATCCCCAGCTTCATTGAGGCATAATTGCAAATAAAAAATAGTATATATTTAAGGTGTACATCATGATTTTTGATACTCCTACAAGTTGTGAAATGATTATCTCAATCAAGCTAATTAACATATCCATTACCTCAAATAGTTACTATCGTGTGTGTGTGTGTGTGTGTGTGTATGCACGCATGTGTGGTAAGATCATTGAACATCTACTTTCTTGGCAAATTTCAAATATACAATGCAGGATTATTAACTATAGTCACCATCCTGTACTTTAAATCTGCAAAATGTATTCCTCCTGCATAATTGAACTTTATACACTTTGAGCAACATCTCTCTATTTCACTCCCACCCACTCTCTGGGAACTATTTTACTAACTGCTTCTTTGAGTTCAACATTTTTTGATTCTACGTATAGGTGAGACCATGCAGTATTTGTTTTACTGTGTATGTTCTATTTCATTTAGCATAATGTCCTTCAGGTTCATCCATGTTGTTTCAAATGATAGGATTTTTTAATATCTTGTGGCTTAATGGTATTTCATGTGTGTGTATACGTCTCACATTTTCTTTAGTCATTTGATATGGTTTGATTGTCTATGTCTGCCCAAAATTCATATATTCACATTTTGAAATATTAATCCCAAGGTGATGGCAGTGGGGTTATATTGAATTACAGTGGTGAGAGTGGGCATTCTTGTCTTGTTCCTTATCTTAGAGGAAAATGTTTCAGGATTTCACCACTGAGCATGATGTTAGATGTGGACCTGTCATATATGGCTTTTTTATGCTGAAGTAAATTCCTCCTATAGTTAGTTTGTGAAGAGTATTCATCATGAAAGAATGTTGAACTTTGTCTAAGGCTTTCTCTGTATCTATTGGGATGACTATATAATTTGTATCCTTCAGTATGTAAATGTGATATGTTTGTCCATTTGGACTGCTATTGCAAAATACCATAGACTGGGTAATTTATAAATAAGATAGGCTGGGCATGTTGGCTCACACCTGTAATCCCAGAAATTTGGGAGGCCGAGGTGGGCGGATCATGAGGTCAGGAGATCGAGACCATCCTGGCTAACACGGTGAAACCCTGTCTCTACTAAAAAATACAAAAAATTAGCCAAGCGTGGTGGCAGGCACCTGTAGTCCCAGCTACTGGGGAGGCTGAGTCAGGAGAATAGCGTGAACCCAGGAGGCAGAGCTTGCAGTGAGCCGAGATCACGCCACTGCACTCCAGCCTGGGCGACAGAGCAAGACTCCATCTCAAAATAAATAAATAAATAAATAAAATAAATAAATAAATAAATAAGATAAATGTATTTCTCACTATTCTAGAGGCTGGGAAGTCCAAGAACAAGATGTCAACAGATGCAGTGTCTGGTGGGGGCCCACTTTCTGGTTCATAGATGATGTCTTCTTGCTGTGTTCTCATAGGGTGGCAGTGGCAAGGCAATTATCTGGGGTTTCTTTTCAAGTACACTAATCCCATTCATGAAGGCTCTTCCCTTATGACCTAATCACTTGGCATAGGCCCTGCCTCCTGGCACCATCACATTGGTGATATGATTTTAACCTATGAATTTTGATGGAGATACAAATATTTAGACCGCAGCATTCTGCCGTTGCCTCACAAAACTCATCTCCTTCTCCCATACAAAATACAATAACTGTATCCCAATAGCTCCAAAACTTTTAACTTGTTCCGACATTATGTTTAAAGTCTCCTTAAATATCATCTAAATCAGACATGAGTGAGACTCGAGGTACAATTCATCCTGAGGCAAATTGCTCTCCAGTTGTGAATCTGTGAAGTCAAACAAGTTATGTTCTTCCAAAATACAATGATAGGACAGGCCCAGAATGGGCCTTTCAATTCCAAAAGAAAGAACTAGGAAAAAATAAACAAGTAATAAGTCCCAAATAAGTCCTTAACCCAACAGGGGAAAAAATATTTAATCTTAAGCCTTGAGAATAATCATGTTTGTCTCAATATTCCACCTTCTGGGCAACTTTGAGACAGTGGTTGGTTCCCCAAGGCTCTGGGCAACCCTGCCACTGTGGCTTTGATGGGGACAGTCCCCACTGCGGCTCTCACTGGTTGGAGTAGCACACCTGTAACTCTCCAAAGCTGGAGCCATATGCATGTGGCTCTACGGGTCTAGCGACTTGAACGCGGCCCTGTCCCCTTAATTTTTCTAGGCATTGTTCTGTGGAAGACTCTTTGCAGTGGCTCTCTATCATAGTAACATTCAGCACAAGTCATTGCTGTGAGGCTTAGGGCAGCACCATCTTTCAAAATCTAAGTGGAGGAAGGCACACCTCCAAAGCTTGAGTATTCTGCATTGCCGCCAAGGTTTATCACATGTGCCATGTGAAGAGGAAGGCAACTATACCTGGACTCATTAGAGCCACACCTCAGATAGCTAAAAAGTTTCCTGCCAGAATTTGTGCAGCAGTGCTTTGTGTTGGTGCTGGGCAGCAAGTGCCTATGTCTGACAGGCACTTGTGATACCTCATTTGAAATTGTTCATTCCTCAGACTCTGACATTCTGAGGCTGTGATTGTAGCAGCAGCCTAAGTAATCACCAATAAGCCTTGGCGTCATCTTTCCATTACCTTGATGAATACCATCTGGCCATGCCAATTTCTTTATTAAACAGTTTCTTGGACACATACTTAATGTTCTCATCCACATGTATTTTCACTTTTTTTCAGTATAGACAAGTTGAGAATTTTTAAATCTTTCAGTTCTGCTTCCATTTTGAGTATAAATTCTGTTTTTAAATTGTTTCTCTCTTCTTATATTTTACTGTAAGCAGTCAGGAGAAGCTAGATCACACCTTCATACTTTTGTTTGGACATTTCTTCAGCCGAATATGCTGATATTTTATTATTATTATGTTCTACCCTCCACAGAGCACTAGGACATTAACATAATTCAGCCCATTCTTTGCCCTTTTATAAGAAGGATCACATTTTCTCCAGTTCTCAATGGTATGTTCTTCATTTCCATTTGAGACCTCACTATATTTCTACAAACATTCTGTTCACAACTACTTACATAGTCTCTAAGAAGATTGAGGTTTTCTTGACACCTTTTTAATTCTTACGAGCCCGCACCAGAATCACCCTTTAGTATCTATTAATGACAATGTAGGCTTTTTCTACATGCACCTCCCAACTCTTCCAGCTTCTTTCCATTACCCAGTTGCTAAATCACTTCCACGTTGTAGGTGTTTGTTGTAGTAGCATCTGTCCCTACTCAGTACCAGTTTTCAAAATTTTAGCTTATATAAACTTCTATGGTAAAATATCACAAACTGGGTGTTTTATAAAAAACAAAAATGTATTTCTCACAATACTAGAGGCTGAGGAATTGAAGATGAATGGTAGATTCAGTAACTGGTGAAGACACACTTTCTAGTTCATAGATGGCATTGTCTCTGTCCTCGCATGGTGGAAAGGGTGAGGGAACTCCTTTGAGCCTATGTTATAAGGGAGCTAATCCATTCATGAGGACTCTGCCTTCAGGAACTAACCACCTCTCGAAAGATCCCACCTCCTAACATCGTCACTTAGACTATTAGGATTTTAACATATAAATTTGGGTTGAAAGGTGACAAATATTTGACCATATCATTCATTTTTAATATAGTTTTCCTAGATTCTACTTATTTCCTCCTTATCATTATTATTTTATTCTTTCTAACTTTGGCTTTAATTTTTTCTTCTTTTTCTAGGTCTTTAAGGCGTAAAGTAAGGCTGTTTATTTGAGATCTTTACTTTTTATTAATGTAGACATATATCACTATAAACTTTTCTCTTAGAATTGCTTTTGTGGTATCTCTTAAGTTTTGGTATTTGTGTTTTTATTTATGTTTATATCAATATATTTTTAAATTTATCTTTTGATTTCTTTTTTAATCCATTGGTTGTTTAGGGGCATGTTGCTTGATTTCCACGTATTTGTAAATTTTCCAAATTTCCTCCTGTTAGTAATCTCTAGTTTCCTACAATTGTGGTCAGTAAATATATTTGATATAATGTACCTTTCTAAATTTGTTAATACTTGTTTTGTAGCCTAATATATGATCTATCATGGAGAATGCTTCATGTGCACTTGAGAAGAATGTGAATTCTGATGCTGTTGGATGAAATGTTTTGCCTATGTCTGTTAAGTCTATTCAGTATACAGTGTGGCTGAAGTCCACTGTTTCCTTATTGATTTTATGTCTGCATGATCTATTTACTGATGAAAGTGTGGTTTTGAAGTCCCTTACTATTATTGTATAGCTATCTATGTATCCCTTCGGATATATTCAAAATGGCCTTATATATTTAGGTACTCTGATGTTAGGTGTACATACATTTACAATTGTTGTATCCTTTTGATAAATTGATCCCTTTATGATTATATAGTGACCATCTTAGTCTCATTTTACAGTATTTGACTCAAAGTATTTTTTGACTGATAGCAGTATAGCTCCCTCATTCCCTGCTCTCTTTTGGTTATCATTTGCATGAAATATAATTTTCTATCCTTTTACTTTTACTGTGTCCATAAAAGTGAAATGAGTCTCTTATGGGCAGGATATAGTTGAGCAATTTTTATACTAATTCTGCCGCATTATGTCTCTTGACTGGAGAAATTAATCAATTTACATTTAAATTAACTATTGGTAGATAAGGACTTACTAAGGCAACTCAAAAAAATGTTTTCTTACTCTTCCTTAGTTCCTTCCTCCCTCTCCTGATGTCTTCCTTTGTAATTTGATATATATTTTTTTGTACTGGTATGCTCTGACTTCAGCAGGAAAAACCCTTTCTTAGTCAATCCATCCAGACATTCTGGGAAGTTTGGCTGGCGGAGTCTGTTGGTGGGCTTGCTGCTGATGTCCTCAGGTAGGCTGGCCTGGTACCTGGAACTGCAGGTGTGGCCCTACCTCCTGCAGCTGTAGGAGCCAGCCTGGAGACACAGGTTTTAGGAGCAATCTTGGAGCCTGGTTCTTCAAGGGCCCGCCTGAATCCTGGGGCTACAAGGGCTGCCCTGGCACTGGGGCAGGCCTGGAATCTGCATCCACGAATGCCTTCCCAGAGCCTGGGTTCATGGGTGCTGGCTTAGCAATTGGCACTAGTGTGGACCAGGAGCCTGAGTCTGTGGGTATCAGCCTGGTACTTGAGAACACTGGTGGCAGCCTGGGACTGGGAGGCTTGGAACCTGGGTCCACGCCATCCAGCCTGGAACCTGAGTCCATGGTTGCTGTTCTGCTACCTGGCTCTGGGGTGAATCTGGTGCCTGAGGTCATGCAGGCTGGCTCAAAGCCTGGGTCTGCAGGTGCTGGGTTTGTGGGGACTGGCTTGATGCCAGGGTTTACTGTCGCAGGTCAGGTACTAGGGTCTCTGATGAAATTGGTAGTTGCTTCCTTCATTCTACTTCTCCCAAACAGAAGGTATGTGTCTCTGTGTTGTGCTGTGCAGGCTTAGGAGAAGAGTGACATGAGTAACGTGATGTGATCCTTCTGACCTCTTTCAGTGTGTGTGTTAGTATGTGTGTGTGTGGGTGTGTTTGTGTGTGTGTGTTTTCTGTGCTCCACCAGGTGCTGCAATCTCTCACCTTTATTTATGGCTCTTGTAAAAATATTTTCATGTGCAGACGGTTCCAATTGATATTCTTTGGGACAAGCACTAGAAAGTCCTATTATGCTTTCTTGCAGAAGTCATTTTCCTAATTCTGCTTTTTAAAATATTATTATTTAAATATGGGATCAACTATACTGTTTATGATCTTTTGGGGATGATCTTGGAAAGTAAGAAACACAGTTAGAAAGGAGGTGGAGAAAAAAATGGAGAAGAGAATCTTTTCATACCGCTTGAGGCATAGGATCCATGACACAGATGGCAGATTTGGGTATTCATGGATACATACCTGAGTCATTCATTGTAATAGGAGGGAAGGATATAAATGGTAAGTAATGAAATAGGAATATTAAATAGTTCCTGAATGAGTGCTTATGATTTCTCAGTATAGAACAATGTCATCATCAGTCACATAGGAAAAGGTGTGCTTTGAAGAGTAATAAGAGTGTAAACTATTTACTTTGCACAGCAGGGTACTATACATTTTAGGAAAGTATAGCAGGATTGCTGGGCAATTTTCAATGTTCATTTATTATTTGTCATCATGGATGTTAAGTGAGAAAAGTGAACATTTTTAGGAGGCTTTTATGTTTGTTTTTCTAAAAATTTTCACCTGTTAAGGTGAAAACAAATAGGCAGCTATCTGGGTTTAAGCGAGGAAGGCTAGATTTGGTCAGAGTTGTTCATAGTTAGAGCTATTAATATATAAATACCACAACTGTTCTCTTCTCCAGGTATCTAATAAAGTTGTACTTCTCCACCATTTGAAATAAGTATCATTATGTGACTTGTTTTTACTTTCCCCAGATTTATAAGCAAATTTGACATATGTTACTTCTGTGTAAAGCTCTAAAAGCCAGAGCATAATTTTCCATCCTCCATGTTAGCTTGAATCTCAGAGTAAAGATATGGATCAGAAGCCCCAAAGTACCTGTGACAAAAATGTAAAAACCACAAGGAATAACATTTTAAGCTTTAGTTTCTTTCTTATAATTTTAGCCAAGAATATGAGCTAACAAGGAGAGTGATTTGAGTGTTGTTATTATAACGTAAAATATATAACAAGCTAATATGAAGATAGGAGAAGGTCTATTTACCATCCTTATTTATTTGGGTGTGATTATAATACTGTCCAAATGAATCTAAGCTGCATAAGGAGAAAGTTGACTTAAAAGAGAAAAGGTATCAGGATCAATGGATTGGACAGCTAAATAAAGTCAAAATATATTTTTATTAATTGGGTATAATAGAGCAAATGATCTGTAAACTAGGTGGTTTCACAGAGACCAAAAAGCTTGATGTTGAATTTCAGAGATGATTCAGTTGGGTTTGCATGGTCTAGATTAAGGCTCCGAGGATGTGTTATTGTAGTTAAGCAGATTAAAAGATTATTAGAGGTGAGGCGGTACATGATCTGAGAGCCCAAAATATGAATAGATGTCCCACAAGCACTGGAAATTTAACAAATCATATTTAATGTAAAAGTGTAAATTATCTGCTGTATCATGCAAAATAATTCACAACCTTGTTTGCTACTAAGGTATGCCAGTCTCCGCTCCTCTAATTTGTAAATTCTACTCAATGAAATGTCTCCTTTTGCTAAACAGACTGTTTTCCCTTGAACATGGGCTTTTGTACATACTTTTCCCTATAACAGAAAGTCTCTACTCCCCAACTGTGTCTCCTTCTCATGTTTGTTTTGGTACATGCTTTATACTTTTCTTTAAATTTTAAGACTCAACTTGAACAACATTCCAATAAAAGTCTGTTTCATTGCCAACTCACCCATTCTTACCCCTAAAATTATAACAATCTTTTTATTGGCTTTAATAGAAGCATTCTATTTTTTTGGTCGTGCTATTGAATTATACATGAATTTTCAGTCTGTGTTTCTAGGCTGAGGTCTTTTTGATGTTGTAGAATGTGTATTGGTCAGGTGTATTCCATTTAGCAGTGAGATTAAGCAAGCATTGAACAAATATGTTGCTCAAACACTGTTTTTGAGAAAAAAATCCCTCCAAATTTATGAAAAACTTAAAAATAAATTGGGCAAAATTGTAAGATTCCCAGTATATTGGTATAAATGCAAAACACTCTTGTTTTTAAAGTCAAACTCTTATCTTGAAAGTGAGAAGCTGTTAAAAAAAAAAAAACACAACCACCCCACCTCCCAAAACAACAAAACCAACCAACCAAACAAACAAACAAAAAACAGTAGCTGTTTTGTTTGTTTTCATCCTGGAATGACAAATCAGCTTTACCTCCCTAGACTAAATCTTATGACCTTGGCTTTTCCTTATTTATTCAAAATAATTCATATTGCTCTTATATATATTGATCTTTTTGTTTCTCTTTTTACAACAGTATATTTTTTCTCTATATTCAGAGAGGTGATTGACAACAAATGCCTGTATCTTTGACACATTTTATAAAGAGCATTAGGTATCTTAGAACAAATGCAATATTTAATTTTAAATGGTAATAGTTATAGATAATGAACATTGAATTTTATTCTCTTTTCATTCTCTTTGAGCTTCTTTTAAAGAAAAAGGATTAGAATCAGGACTGCAATAAAATGACAACATTGGTTAAAAATGGGAGTTCAGGGTATAAAGGAATAATCAGAATATCCATCTCTGTGAAACAATTTCATTTTGCAGAAACAAAACAAAATGGATGAAATAAGAGTTCTGGATTGTGTTCCCAGATTTCTCATGTCTTGATGTACAACTGAAGGTCTATTGTGTGTATGTTTTAGCCAAGCTATATAAAAAATAGATAAAAAACTTTCTGGGGATAAACAAGACATCCTAAACTGTTTTTAAATTTCTACCAAAGCATTTAAAAATATACATTATGTTTTCTTTAATTTACTTTAAGGAAAGATGGGAATTTTGAAATGAGATATAAAGCAATGTGCCCTACCTATATAAACAATAAATTTGCATTTCTTATATTTACAACCAATTCATATGTATAGAAAATGAATTATTTGAAATTGTATAGCATTTGTTAAAGAGATAGAAAAGCTTTCCTGAAGAATATGAAGAATTCTATAATGTTTCACTTCAAGTCATTTTACAAAACATATTCTATTGTGTCAACCCGTTGGTTAAAGGTCATGATGGGCCTAGAATATTTGTTAACTTATAAAACACCTTTTTTTCCCCATAAATTATCTTTTAAAATCTAGCAGCAATTAATTATATTCTCCACTGTGATAGTCAGTCTTACATGTCACCTTGGTTAGATTAGAGTTCCCAGTCATCCAATAAGAAAGGAATTTAGATGTTTCTGTGAAGGTATTTTGTAAATGCAATTAAAGTCCATAATCAATTAATAATAAGTAAGGGAGATTATTGTAGATAATCCAGATGGCCCTGAGTCAGTCAGTTGAAAGGCCTGCAGAACAAAGCTAAAGGCTTGCGGAATAAGAAGTTATGCTTGTGAACATCAGTTTGTGCCCAGAAGTTCCAGTCTCCTCTGCTTTCTAGTCTCCTTATGGATTTCAGACTTGCCCAGCCAGGTCCTACAATCACATAAGCCAATTCGTTGCAATAAATCCCTTAATGTACGTTTCTCTGGTTACACATGTGTAGAAGTGTAAAGGTGATCCTTATTTCCCTATGTTCTTCATCTACTTCCTGCTTCTTTGGGACTTTGGAGTTGGCACATACATCCTTGTCCAAGATTTTGCTTCAGACTAGAAGTATTAATCAAACAGTAAGTTTATATGGTATAAGAAAACAGCAGTAATCAAAGATGAGTTTTTACATAGAAAAATGTCTCTTTGTTGTATAAGATCCATCCACATTCCCTGGAATGGAGTGGAATAGCTAGAGAGGACAAGATGATAAGAGAAGCCTTTTTATTAAAACTCAATAACTAAATATGAATTGTGTCTCTAGACAAGGTACAATGGTCTGATAAATAATTGTTAAATACATTTGATTTAAATACCTTCTTCATAAAGGAGTATTTAAATAATGTGTAATGAAGTATTTAAATTATTTGCAATAGCATATTATTTTATATAATAAGTGTTTTACCTCATTTTGTTTATAGACACAACTTTTAAAAAGTGATTCCTAGTTTAAGAGTTCTAGGCTTTCCAGTAGAATTTATTGCAATGATAAAATATCCTGTATCTGAACTCCAGAACTGCACTGTTCACTAGTCACATAAGTCTACCAAGCATTTGAAATATGGCTAGTGAGATTGAGGAAATGAATTATTTATTTGTTGTAATTAAGTAAGTTAAATACTCAGATATTGCTAAGGGCTGCCATGTGGACACTATAGATCTAAAGTGCACATTTTTCAAAGAGTAAAACCCTTGTAAATCAAAGCCTCATTTTTGAAAAATATCTGACCTCATCCCTTCATCAATTCAAACTTTTATAATTAGTTCTTTAAATAATATATGTGTGTACGAGTGTGTGTATATATAGCATTTATCAAACACAATGCATTTGATATTTTCTGGTTGTAAAATTAAAATAGTGTGAAGTCACAAGTGATAGCAATTATTTTAGCTGAATATATTGTCTTTCAGAAATAGGAATGTGGAAACCATACTCATAGTGTCATAAGTGCTAAAGGTCTTTTCCCACTAATCTTATTTTTCTCTATACTCTCTTCTTACCTTGTATAAATTTTTATCATTTCAATATCTTACAATAAATATTTTCCTCAAGCCTCTGGGTAAACCAAGAGATGTCACTGTAAATTAAGAAAAAATAAAATAACATATTTTTAGTTTTCAGTATTTTAAACTAAAACATTCTTGTAAACATTTATACAGTTACTTTTCAGATATTTACACTAACCCAAAAGACAGTGTCAATATTGATGCACACAGTCAGGGAATTTCTTACTATTACATATTATGGAAAAATTGACCTTACTTATTATGTCAACATCAAAGAATTTTACAGGTGATTTTCTTTCTTTCTAATGAATTTAACTCACTCATTTTAATAAATGTATTTTTAAAATTAAAGAGAATTAACTTTATACATGCCAAGTTAGTGATACAAAAATAATTTAATTTGGGAATCCAGTAATGAATTGAAATAAATTTTTTCTGGCTATACTTTGTCTAGGTTAACATTCATTTTTGTTTGTTTTCTTTGATTTCACATCAATGGGTAAAAAATGACAGGGGAAAATCCATTGTAAATAATTCACATGTTAAAAAGTGAAAGTTGATTAAATTATTTTCTACCAATAGTTACAGTGACAATTTTAGGCTTTTCTTGCGCATGGCAAACTTTTTCTTCAGTATTTCAGCAAATAACTTTCTACAGCATTTAAAAGTTTAGTAAGTAATGATGCATTTTTTTCTGGACTGCCAGACAACACTAACTGGAATATATATTTCCAAAAATTGAATAATTTGGTTCTTCATCTTAACTTACATTCTGTGTATCTAGATCTCTTTGCACTTAATAGTACAATGTGTTTTTTCAGTTAATTCTTTATTGTTTTTTCTCATTGTAAATCAGCATTTTAGCAATCAGATGGAGATTTGTAAATAACATCCCTTTGTATTGAATATGGCTGCATTTTTTTCACAAATGAAAAAATTTAGTTGGAGAAATTGGTTTAAATGTATATAACAAACCACTAGCTTACTTGCTTTTGGATTTGAACTACGATGTCATAAACAGTGCATTAGAAATGTAAAATATTAAAGCTGTGGAACTGATTTAATGCTCACTTCAAAATGAGTAATTCACCTCAACATTTAAACATCATATATTTCATAAATATTTCTTTTTCAAAAACTTATATTCACTGATAGTACAGAAAATTTCTGTAATGAGGAATTACTAAGTCCAACCAGTCAGGAAGTATTAATTTATCCACATTGTTCTAAGCACTGTGGAGAATTCATCAAAAAGTAAGATGTCCTCAGAGTCTAAAATCATACAAGGCTCATTTGTCAAATGTCTCTTGAATTCTGACAAGCACTTTTGAGCAGTACATAAGTGTCAGAGAATAAACAGCACTGAGCTCATTTATAGGAAGTTCCTTTTATTCTCATAAGCGCCTTTTGAGTAAAGGTTGTATGTCAGAAATTATTAATAAAAAAATGAAAGAAAGTGATCCATTTTTAGAAAACAAGACTTAGTTAAAAAGAACTCTAATTACTGTAGTTCTCAAGTGAATGGCCACTTCAATGGAGAAAAAAATGCATCAAGAAAATATATTATGTTATCAAAATCACTCATTAAAAAGTTACCATAATGACCTTTTGCTCAACAGCTTCTTTCTTACTGAATATCCATTATGAGTACATGAAAATAAAAGCTATTCTTATATCCTTAATGTATATATGGTAAACTGGTTTAATTACTAATTTTTATCACTCATTTGACATTTACTGATTAAACATTTACTGTATTTAATTATTTGCTGATAAAAAACACAAGAATACCAAATTACACACATGCCATTTATAAAACTGTGGGAACATATTACCTACCGTGACACTTTAAGTAATATTTTGAAGTAAATAGGTCATTTTCAAGTTTGGGGCTTTTTCACTCCCAAGTCAGGAATATTTGAGGCAAAAAGAAAACCGAGAAACTGTGTTACACTGTTCCTTGATACTGGAGTGCCTAGCTGGTCTTCCTTCTTCTCTCCAACTTTCAGAGTCTTCTCATGTGTCTGTTATATATAATGTTTTTCATAGTATTAATTGGAAGGAATAGTCAAAAATATGTCTATACCACCTTCCCAAAAGCAGAAGATGAGATGATACAAACATTTTAAAGTTTGGATTTTGCTATGTACTGGTGAGAAGAGGTAATATATGGGAAAGAGACTAATGAGAATCAAAGATGAGAGTAGTTCAATTTGATTGACTTTAAGAAAAATAAAAAGCACAAACTAACAATAATATTAAAAGGGTTTCTGTTTCTTGTACTTTTTCTAAGCTGTAAAAGGACTGGAAGGAGAGAGTCATTGCGGTAGAGAAGGAAGTATACTATAGGTTTTAAGTGTTAAGATAGTGGAATTAGAGCTATTTTGAAAACTGACTTGACTAGTTGTGCAATCTGTGCAATCTTGAATAAGTTCTTTAATATCTCCAAATTTTACTTAACCACAAGATAGTTTTAAAGATTGTTTAACAGATTGGTTTAAAGAGACAATGTAGTTTGCTGAATATATGCGTGAATATGCAGAATAGAATTTGAATGGAGATTCTGAAAGTATAGATAGAAACTACATCATTTCCAGAGAATTTAGTGGGTCTGGAAAAAGGGTCGAGCTGAACTGGAGGTATAAGCGAGGAAGAAATCCAAGCAGACATATTCCATGTGCAACACACAAGAGAAAGAACCAAGTTGAAGTGACCGAGCAGGGAAATGAATGGAAGCTATCCAGTAGGAAAGAAATCCTTCAAACCTTAAAACAAACAAACAAAACAAAAGTTAATGCATCACCCAAACTGAACATAAACCGAAACTGGAGCTTCCAATAATTCTAAATGAAAAATTTTATTTCTCTTAGAAAATTTTAAACTAGAAATAATATATCTTTTCTGATTCATGTCATTAGCTTTAGAAGCCTATTTAAGAACTGTGGATAAGTAGTGAATATGCTGTTTTCTACAACTTCTATTCTTTCTGTATAATCTACAATTACTCGAAAATTTTCAATTTTGTGTGATCATCAAAAAAATTTTAGGTATGAATGTTTAGCGTTTAATCCTCCTTCTTCCCTGATAATAGAAACTTCTTTTGCATTTTCTACCAACTACCTTCTTAAACTATGGAGACAAGACTGTCTCTACTTAAACAGAATAAGTTTTCTTGGACTAAACTATTTTTTGGAAATTACAAGAACCTAAATCCATACTATAAAGAAGGACATATTTTCTCATAGATAACAATAAACTGTTGATATACAATTTTCTATTAGTGAGTTGATGTCAGACAATTTTTGGAGATACTGGGGAACAGGAACATTATAGCCAAAAGTAGGAGACACAAAATTTTAAGGAAAATAACTGTGCCCAGTTTATAATAAAGGCATCAAGATAAAATCAACATTAGTTGTTGATATTTAACAAATTACTCAACTCTCTGTGGCAAAATTTCTTTCATTACAGTTGGAGATGCTTTGAATATTAAATGTTTTCTATTCTTAAAATGTACTCAGCATAATAAACTAGTAGGTCATTTTTTCCTAAATTACTGTCTCCTTTATACTCACCTTCAGTCAGCATATAGGTCTTTTCCATTCTTTACCCTAAAGAGATTTCTTTACCTCCCACTTGTTCCCTCCCCAGGACTCTGAAGACAATATCAGTTAGGATTAAGCCGCATTATGCCCTTGATTCCCTGGGTAAATGAATTAAACTGAATTAACAGAGAGTGTAAAATTATGATACATAGTCCCTTCTCTTAGCAAGTCAAAAGGTATATTGTAAGATTTTCAATAGCTTTGTGTTAAAATTCTGAAAGATATGTTTTAGAGGCTTTTACATTTTGTCAGGTAAGGGTCAAAAGAAGAGACCTTGTGTGTAGTTACCAGGAGAACTTATCCTTTTGACTTTAAGTCTTTAGGAGAAACATTTTCCTGAGGTGACCAAATACAATCGCTTTGGATTTGTCTTTTAATTCATTGCTCACATGTGCTGAATAGTTTTCTGCACAAGTGTCTTGCTTTCCATTTTACCTTAGGTAGTAGAAACCTACATCAGCAAATTTTTCAAAATTATATACATATGTACGCACATACATATGTGAGTATATTTATAAACAGATATCTAATTACTGCTCTCTTGTTTATGTGTATACATTTACCATTATTAACACATTCTTTGAACAAGCATTTATTGAGAGCCTAGAAAGTGCCAGGCTGGCTACAATAGAGTTGTTAGGGATACAGAGCTAAAACAGAGTTTCTGTTCTCAGTTTCACAGGCAGAGGCATCAGGATAGGCATTTCAAAGCTACAAATGCATAGCTTTGGTGAAGTACATACCAAGATGTAGGAAGCACATGTCAAAATTTGTTTAAGTCACTGAAGAGACAACTAGCAGGATGGCAAAGCTCAAAAGAGAATGTCTGAGGCCAAAGTATGTATGGTCAATAAAGAAAAGAATGTTAAAATTAGATTGTAGAATTGTAAAATATAGATACACAATTGATATTAAAGCTATATTTATATGGAGTTATATTTTCTACCAAATAGAGATCATTAGCATTTCTATCAGATAAGAATTATCTATAAATCATCAATATTCCTCAGGATAGCACCTGATATTCCAGACTCTGGACCATAATGAGGAGCAAAGAGACAGTCAAACAATAAAGAAACCCTTTTGGCTTCTTCTGAAGATGACTTTAGGCATGCGTTTTGGACAATGCTCTAAGATAGCACTGAAAATCTACATGGTGATAATTTGCCACATTTTTAATTCTGCATCATTGTTATGCACATATGTGTAAGAAAGACAAGTAACCAGAAATTTCAAACAATACCATGGAATGACTTGAGATTCAGGAAATACTTGCTGAGGTTTACTTTATAAATGTTTTTAAGTAAAAGAATCAGCTGAATAAAATAATTTCCAAATACATTCATCATGCAACCAATTTCTTAAAAGTGCCATATTTAATGCTCTAAAGTTTGTTCCTTTCACCTAACTTGTTGTGTTGAATGCTTATGAAAAATTTATTGACTACTCTGGTGACCCTCAGTAATTAACTTTCATCTTCTTCATAGTCCATCCTTTTAATCTTTCTAAATGCCATTTGGTAGGTGCCAGATACAGCTGCTGTCTTCCAAAGTCTCCAAATCTTGATGTGGCTGTACATTCTTTATCTCCTCCACGTGTATAAGGAGATTTGCAGCTTCCATGGTTATTATCTCAGCCCACCCTGTGCAACATAGAATCAAGCAGGACTCTCTAGAGTAAAACCCTCTGCTGGGCCATCTGTTCATATAGGACTGTTTAAAATGTTATTTGCATTTGCTATATCCCGTAGGAAACCACAGTAGTATTCCCTTTTGGGCAACTCTGTGACATAGATATTATCACTGAATTTTTACAGCCCACTTTTAAAAAATAGGAGATAATATAACACCCATTAATTCAATTGGGAATATAATGCAGCTCCCTAATCCCACATGAACTTGTCATCTCCATGAGCAGATGTTAACACAAAAATAAAAATCAGAATGCAAAAATCACAGATCAACACACTTTTATTACTGGACGAGCATCTCCATATTAAAACACATCAATACTATTTTACATTTGTGGGGTTTTTGTAAGCAAATCTCAAAGAAAGAAGGTTTATATAACTCCAGGTAATAACTTGCCTTTTCAATCTTAGCCTTTATTGTGGGTTAGAACCTTACAAAATATGTTGGTAAAAAATAACTAACATGTGGTTTTAGATTTTATGAAGGATTTAGTACTGAACCTGATCAATAAATAAAATATTTAAAATCTCTAAATTTTAAAGCAGAAAATCCATGTTATTATTCTATTTGTCACTTTTTCTTCAGAACTCTTAAATCAAGAATTCAATGTCACTTCTTCATAGTTTAAACATAAACCATGCTGGTAATTTACTCTGTGTAAGTTATCCCTGATTCTACTTAAAATGATGTACACTAAACCTCCCATAAAGAGTTTTTAGTCATAGTTAAATACATTTGAGGGGAAAACACAGCTATTATCTGGTGGTCTATTTAAAAAAAGGTTGCGGGGCGTATAACATAGGGACCTTGTTGAAATGTTATTGTTATTGTTGTTGTTGCAATTGAGCTGATTGTTTAACAACACTCCAAATGTAGATTTACTTTTGGGATAGCTTTCATTGATAATTAAATACCCACGTTCTTTAACTTTCTCTTATACATTTTTCTTTATCCAGTTGTCCTTAAAGCAAGTTCATTGCCTATTAATTAACACTATTATTATCATGAAAATGAAGTTGTTATTCGTATTTCAATAATAATACATGTTTGTCTTAGAAAATTCAATGTATGGAAAGTAAAAGAAAAAATATATAAAATAATTGCTTTACTTCTACTACCAGGAAATAGATATCATTATTTAGCTTAAGTGAGTATCATTCCTACTTTTATTTTCATGTAGAAAGATTAGGAGGGTCAGATAGATCAAAATACTACTATAAAAACTTGATTATGTGGTATTATGTGGTAATATGAATGTAGATTATTAAATTTTATTTATATTAGAACAAGAAAAACAAGTAAAATAGAAAGTAAAGGAATAGTTAAAATTCACATAGTATATTTTAGAGCAGAAAAATAATGTTCTAAAAGATTACCATAACTATTAATTAAAAATGATACTATGAAAAAATGCATGAAGTTAAAATGTCTTGATTGTAGGCGATTTCATCTGCCTCTCTGTTGTGATGAAGGGCTCACACATTTCCTCCTACTCCCCAGCTCTGATTTTTGTTAATTCTAGAATCACTTTTTTCAATCTCAAACTTTAAATTATTTTATTTTTTCTTAGCAATGATTTACATGGAATTACATGAATAATTTACATGGAATAACTGCTTACACTCATTTCATCCTCTCCTTCTTTATTTTTAAGCCTTTTATTTTGATACATATCCTATCTTAAATGAGTAGATTCCTTAGTAAAGTTTCTTCTTCATTCCTTCCTTTTTTCCTTCATTTTTTTCTCCCTTCCTTCTTTCATCCTTTCCTTTCTTCCTCCATCCCTCTTGCTCTTTTTCTTTATTCTTCTTTTTTCTTTCCTTCCTTCCTTCCTCTTTTTCCTCTCTCCCTTCTTTGTTCCCTCTTCCTTGCTTGCCTCCCTTTTTCCTTTCCTCCTTTTCTTCTCTCCTTCTTTGTTTTTTTTTCCAAGAAAAGCTAATATATGTACTTATTGACTCCTTTCATCTTTTAAATATCTATCTCTTTAAGCACATACTATGGCTTGAATTTAATATTCTTCGGTCACCTTGTCTTCAGAATTCCATAAATACTGCTCCAGTGTTTTTTAACATTGTTTCTATGGAGACATCTGATGCTAACCTGATGTTTTCACTTTGCTAAGTTATTTTCCTTTTCTTCACAGGGTTCTGAACTCCTTTTTTCATTTTTGAGGGTCAATAAGTTAGCCAAGATGGGACATACTATTGAGTGTTCTGTACTAAATTTTCCTCTAATTTCTTATATTTTTAAATCAGCAGCTTGAAGTTTTTCTTAACTTCAAAGAAAATTATCTATTTTATTTATTGTGTTTACAAATTTGGGATAACTTACTATACTTATGATGTTTGATTGTTTTATCCTCTCCCTCTATAAATCAGCTTCTCTCCCTTTAGATAATTTTTCTTCTTTCACTTGCATCATTGTCAGGTCACACTCATCTACCTTGCTACAAATTAAGAGTACATTTTGTAAGATTGTATTCACTTTTACATTAACGGAACACTTCAAAAAAATGATTAAGGATGTTCAGGCCATAGAATACTATTCAGAAATGACAGCTAACAAACTATAGCTACCAAAGCAATATGAATAAATGTCACAAACAAACACTTAGTGGAAAAAAGGTAGCCAAAACAAAAGAATATTGTATAATTTCCAATATCCAATTTTCAAAAATAGGCTAAAAATTATACTTAGATATTAAAATAATTGTTATTTTGGATATGAGGCAAAAGGCGATGCTTTGGAAGGGAATGGGGAGAGTTCATAGATGGTGGCGAGATTTTGTCCTTTGACCTGGATGGTAGTTGTAGCATAAATATTGATGCTATGATACATAATTATAGCATAACTAATATTTTTCTCAATGAGCAATATATTGCAACTATTTTCAATATCGAAAAATGAAATTTTGAGTCTTTTCAATGTATGTGACATTGTTTAAGACCTTGATGCCATTTAAGATAGAAAACAAAATAGTCTGGATGATCAACATTTATAATTAATATTGTTATTTTAAAACTATTACATACCAAGATTATGAAAAAATTATAAATCAGTACATATTATTTATAAAAGCCAATGTAGTCTTTCAGTTTTATTTTAGTAACCAAATTTTGTTCACTTAAAAATTTTTTCACTAAAACTTCGTATATGTGAATTTCCATGTAAAGAATTAAAAGTGGTTTTAAATATAAAAGATTCTTTTTATTTGACTTTGTCCTCTCATATAACAATTATCTGAATCATGCATCATAACTCACACGATCTCAGGTTATATTCCATAGATACTTACCTAATTGAATTTATTAATATTCTTTTATCCAACCATTTTTAAGGATTATCTAAAACTTTAACATGAAGTATATATATTCCTTTACCTTGCAGGGTAGGTTATGCATAATGGGGCCTATCCCACCTTAGTGACTCATATCATACTACTCAGATCATCCTCTTCAGTAAGTGGTCTAGTCATTGCCTATAATGTGCCTTGCCCTAGCATCATTGCTATCACTATCATCATCATCGTTATCACTCTTCTAAGAGCTTAACAGATAATTTATAGTCTACTAACAACTCTGTGAAAAAGGTATTATCACTACCTTTATTTTATGGTTAAGTAAACTAGAATACAAAATTTATATAATTTGCCCAAGGTCATATAAGTAGTAAGTAGCTGTTTTACAATGAGAAGCCATGTGCAATAAGATATTCACGAAAATACTTAGGCTTGAATCTTTAACAGAAAAGCTAAAAGAAAGTAAAATAAAACACTTTCTTATATGAAATAATACCTATATACTTTGTATAAAGACCAATTTAATGTCCTCTTTACTATCTTCCTTTTAATAGAAATGGTAACATCTTAGCCGTATAACAATACAAAGGACCATCATAATACCATTTCATCTTATGCTCATGTACTGATACACTGTCACGTAAGTAAAGGAAAATACAAGCTTAAGTCATAAGTGCAATTATATATGTTTCATCTCATTTTCAAAGATCATTGGAATCATATGACATACAATATGATTTTCTTCATTTTGATACCAACATTTATTTTGGTATGTTTCAAAACCATGGATACTATGCATACACTACAGGAGTAAAAAGTAAACATGCAATTTTCTCCGTTTATCATATTTTATTTTGTAGAATTATTGAATCAGTTTTATTTAGAAAAGTATAGAAACCACATGATGCAAAACTCAACCCAGTGGATCTCCATCATTCTCAAGATTTCCCAAGAATAATAAAAAAAAGCAAGCCATATAACACGTATGTACATAGTCTTGAGCTGGCTTTCTTCCAGTTATCCCATTTAAACAGACTTTAGATCTGTGAGAACTGAATATGAATAGTAAATCCACTGAGGCTGGGGGAGACTCTGAGAGAAAAGATAGGGCTGAGAACTTGTTAGATTCCTTCTGAAGATCTCTCTCTCTCTCTCTCTCTCACTTTACATAACCCATTTGGTTGTAGCAATAGGAGCCACATTTCCAGATGTATTTTGGACAGTTCTCAAGAGCAGTAAGAACTGCGGTCCAGCTTAAACAGAGGTTTAAAACAGATTGATGAGGCAGGAGAAGTCATGTGTCTTGGGTAATGGCATTCCATTAGGTCTATGCTAGGGCTGGATTCAAGTCTGAAAAGGGAAGTGCCTGTTGCAAGCATTCTAAAACTCAGGGCTCATATAAGGGGACTTAATTACCTGAGTCTAAGAACAATATTAAAAATACTTTTAGAAATATAGATAATGTATAATATTAAGTGCATCTAAACGTTTCCATTTTTCCATTTTTTTTTCTTTTTTACTACTTAATCTGTAACATTTTTAAGGCAATTATCAAAAAATCAGAAAGGCTATAACAAATTTCTTCTGGTGATAGGTAATTTCTTAAAGATAAGAATTCTATGAGTTTCTACATTAAGGTAATCATCTATGTATTCTATTAGCATTTACTCAGGCCCAAATATTATACTAGGTACTAGACTACAGGAATATGCCATAATTATTTCTCTCAAGGAACTTGTAGCTTTGTGGGAGAGACAGAAGAGAAAACCACTGACAACTGCATTGAAAATGTATGTTTTAGAAGCTAATCAGCATAAAAGGGTCACCATTGGTAATGCAATGGTTGAGTGAGAGAAGTTTTCTCTTAGAGAGTTTTAACTCAACATAGATATTAGCAAAGCGGAACCAGGGAAGAGCTCCCATATTAATATATGAAGTAAATTAATCTCTCTTCTATAATCTGTATTAATCACTGGATAAATATCATCACCTGTCTAAAGGCTTTGAGATTCTTCTAGAAGCATGATTAGTCACAACCACGAACATTCCCTATATTAGTTTGTTTTGTATTGCTATCACAAAATACCTGAGATTGCATAATTTATAATGAACAGAAAATTATTGGCTCACAATTCTGGAGGTTGGAAAATCCATTATCTAGCTGCAAGCATCTGGAGAGAGCCTTTTTGCTGCATTATATGATAATATGGCAGATGGTAAGAGGGTGACAGAGGGCAAGAGGGGGCCAAATTCCCCTTTTATCACAGCACGAGTATTACCCACTAGTGTAGCCTCCATAGCATAACCACCTCTGAAAACTTCCACTTCTTGGCCAGGCGCGGTGGCTTACGCTTGTAATCCGAGCAATTTGGGAGGCCAAGGCGGGCCAATCATGACATCAGGAGTTCAAGACCAGCTTGGCCAACATGGTGAAACCCCGTCTCTACTAAAAATAAGGAAGATTAACTGTGCGTGGTGGTGGGCACCTGTAATCCCAGCTACTCGCAAGGCTAAGGCAGGAGAATCTCTGAACCCGGGAGTTAGAGGTTGCAGTGAGCCGAGATCAAGATCGCACCACTGCACTCCAGCCTTGGCGACAGAGCAAGACTCCATCAAAAACAAACAAACAAACAAACAAAAGTCCACTTCTTAATACTGTTAAAATGGCAATTACATTTCAACATGAGCTTTGAGGGGGACATTTATTCAAATCATAATAGTCTCTAAGGTTGCTTTAAAAGTGACATTAAGATCTAAAAAGTTTTATAGCTGTATTTGTGCATGTGTGTGGATGTGTGTGTTAGACTGTCTATCAGAGAGCTATGGGAACCTTCTCTCAACTGATGGTGGAAAAAACTGTAACACTGAGGGACAGCTATTGTGAAGCTTTCAAAAGAGAACAGAGCAGGGATAGTTTTGATAAGATTTGTTTGTGCTAGCGTGGCCAACAATAGACACGGGTAACGATAGACAAATTTACCATCCCCACCCCACCATTTGCCTGGAAATTTCTTCATTTCCAATAATATTTTATCCTCCAACTGAAACAATTCCAAAAATGGAATCTGAAAGGGAAATACAAGTCTATTGAAAATAAGTATTTGTTATACTTGATACCAGAAATATCAAATAAAAATTTAGCATATAAGGGTTTTTTTGTATTTAACTCAATTTTGAAGATGTTATACTTATATTAAATAAGGTTCAATTATTTTATAGTAAACATTTGGTAATGTATTTTAAATTTGTACTCCACATAAATTATGTTTGGAAAATATTTAAATAACCAATATTTAATAAATGTCCTGAAATAAGCTAGGAGACAGTATTTTTAGAGAATCAGGAATTATGAATATAGGGAAAGAGGAGCGAGTGTGATGACACTAAGTGATGCATACTTTTGGGACACTCTTAACTCTTGACAAGAATGCAATATATTCACGAAGGACAAAATTTGAAATTCCTATCCTTCATCTAGAAGAAATAGTATATTCCTGCATATAACTTTTTAGTGGGCTGAAAATTCAGTGTCCTTCAGGCTATATACAGCTGAAGAGAAATTTTAAGGATGAAAAGAAATGAAACCTAATCTCTGATAATTTTAAAAATAGATAAACATCACTGGACTTCAAATTCACTTCCCTCTTCACAAAAGAAATGGACTCTACACACTAGTGACTCTGCCAAGGTTTTAACATTCAGTAATATCCCACCAGCGTACACTAAAGAAAATGGAAAGCAAATACCATGCCAAGATTAGACGTTTGCAGTTCTGTCTGCTTTTCCAACTCTCATCACACTCAGACACCAGGGACTGAAACAACATCATTTTAAACTTAAAAGTAAAGTTTGTCATGTGAAAATTGCAGATGAAATAAATCCTAGATAAGCATGCCCTTTTCTCTTAGGGAAAAAAAAAAGTAAACTGGATTATAAGGATCAAATTGCTCCACTGCTTTGAGACATGTTCAAATATTCAGTTATGCACTATGCATTTGCAATTTATGCATTCTTATTACACTTCTGGTTTTGTCATGTACTAATGCTAGATAAACAGATTCTCTGCAAAATACACTCTATTTAAGAGATGTTAAGGTTAAGATACATGCACATGAAAGCCAGCAAATGCAAAACTAAAGCTGCCTAAAGGCGTTTAGACTGCCCTGCTGGGGAAAGAACACACATTCCCAAATGCAGGAAAAGGGAACAAAATTAAAGGTTAGCATGTCTAGAAAATTGTGTATATTTTATACATCCTTGAACATCAAGCTCAGTTATTTGAATTTTTAGTGAAAATATCACTTTTGAAAGGTACAAACATAGGTAGCAGCAAAATATAGGAAAGTATATTACTTATTTAATTGTAAAAACTACTAATAGCCACTGCATTTTTTGCCCCTTGACAGTGGTTTATGCTTCAAAAAATGACAAGTAGACAACAGTGGTAACTGCATTCTATTTCATGTTTATACTTCCCTAAAAATGATGAAAACATGACCCTTTTTTGGCTGCAGCTTTATTGCTATAATTCACAGGCCATACAATTCACCCATTTAAATGTACAACTCAACTTTTCTAGTATTAATTTAGTATTTGTTTTTAGAACTTACTGTATTCATGGAATTGTGCAGCCATCACCACAATCAATTTTAAAATATTGTTGTCACCCATAAACAAAAGACCATGCCCCTTAACTATCATTCCCAAACCCCTATTGCCCCCCAGACCTAGGCAACCATAATTGATTTTCTGTCTTTTAGATATCCCTTTTCTGGAAATTTCATATATATGAAATCATATAATATGTGGTCTTTTGTAACTGGCTTTTTTTTTCTCAGGCTGTTTTCAAGGTTCATCCAAGTTTTAGCATATATCAATATTTTATTTTCTTGGCTGAATAATATTCCAGTTTACAGACAAGCCAAATTTTGTTTATTCATTTTTCAGTTGATTCATACTTAGGTTGTTTCTACATTTTGGATATTGTGAATAATGTTGCTGTGAATATTAGTGTACAGATTTTTGTAAGAGCATATGTTTCCATTTCCTTTGGGTATATACCCAGAAGTGGAATGGCTGGACCAAATGATAGCTCTATATTTAACATTTTGAGAGACTATAAGAATGTTTTGCAAAGTTGCTGCATCATTTCACATTCCCAACAGCAGTATGTAAAGATTTTAATCTTTCCACACCTTCGTCAACACTTGGTATTATCTGACTTTTTTATTATAGTTATCCTAATGGGTGTGAAATAGAATATCATTACTGTTTTGACTTGTATTTCCCTAATAACTAATATTGAGCATACTTTCATGTGTTTATTGACCATTTGTTTCTTTTCTTTTTCTTTTTTTTTTTTTTTTTTTTTGAGGCAGAGTCTCGCTCTGTCGCCCAGGCTGGAGTGCAGTGGCACCATCTCAGCTCACTGCAAGCTCTGCCTCCCAGGTTCACGCCATTCTCCTGCCTCAGCCTCCCGAGTAGCTGGGACTACAGGCGCCCGCCACCACACCTGGCTAATTTTTTGTATTTTTAGTAGAGATGGGGTTTCACTATATTAGCCAGGATGGTCTCGATCTCCTGACCTCGTGATCCGCCCACCTCAGCCTCCCAAAGTGCTGGGATTACAGGTGTCAGCCACCATGCCTGGCCCTATTTTCTTTAGATAAATGCCTCTGCAAATTCTCTGCCCATTTTTTAATTGAGTTATTTCACTTTTTGTTATTTAGTTGTAAATGTTCTTTATGTGCACTAAACATAAGTCCTGTATAAGATATAATATTTGCAAATATTTTCAGTAATTTTATGGATTATCTTTTCACTTTCTGATTATGTTCTTTGAAGAGGAAACTTTTTTAATTTTGATAAAGTAAAATGTATCTACTTTTTATTTTGCCAGTGCTTTTGGTGTTATATCTAACAATTTATTATCAAATCAAAGGTAACAAATATATACCCCCATAATTTCTTCTAAAAGTTCATAGTTTTAGCTTTTATATCTAGGTATCATACAGTTTGTATTCATTTTTCTGTATGGTATGAGGTAGGCTTCAAATTTCATTGCTTATACAGGGATATCCAGCTCTCCCAGTACTATTTGTTGAAAATATTATTCTTTCTCCATGGAATGATATTGGCACCCTTGCTAAGAATCAATTGAGATAGGCATATAACTTTATTTTTGGATATTTAATTATATTACATTGATCTGTATGTCTATTCTTATGTCAGTATCACTCAGTCTTGATTACTTTTGCTTTGTAGTATGTTTTGAAATTTAGATGTGTGAGTCCTCCAAATTTGCTCTTCTTTAAGATTGCTTTTGGTATTAGGGATCCTTTAAATTTCCATATAAATTTTAGGATCAAGTTGTCAATTTCTAAAAAAAAAAAAAAAAAAAAAAAAGCCAGTTCAAATTCTGGAAAGTATTGTATTAAATCCGTAGATAGATTTGGGAAATATTGCAACCATAACAATAATAAGTCCTCAAATTTATGAATATGGAGTACTTTCCATTCATTTTGTTTTCTGACAATGGTTCACAATATTTAGTGGATAAGTCTTATGCTTCTTTTGTTAAATTCTCACCTATATACTTTGTTCTTTTGATGCTATTCCTAGTGAAATATTTGCTTAATTTCATTTTTGGATTTTTCATTGCAAGTTTATAGAAATACAATTGATTTTTGTACATTACTGACATAGTTTAATAGTTCTAACAGATATTTTTAGTGGGTCTTTTAGGATTTCATGTATAGAAGATTTCATCAGCTGCAAATAGAGATAGGTTTTACTTATTTCATCCAATCTTATAAAGATACTGTATGTTTCTTTTTCTTGAGTAATTGCCCTAGCCAGAGCTTTCAGTGTCTTACAGTAAATTAGTTTATTGATTTAAGATTCTTTTTTTATTATTTAAATATGGGATGACTTACTTTTAATTTGTAAAAGTTTCTTTAGTATTTCTCATAAGGCAGTTCTGTCAGCAACAAAATTAATCAGATTTTGTTTATCTTGGTGTGTCTATATTTTGCATGTTAGTTTTGCTAGATATATGATTTTTGGTTGACAGTTGTTTTCTTTGAGCACTTTAAATACATTATCTTATTGCTTTCTTGCCTTCATTGCTCTGATGAAAAGTCAGCTGTTACTCTAATGGGGGTTTCCTTTATTTGTGAGGAGTTTTTTCTCTTCTTGCTGATACAATTTACCCTTGTCTTTGTCCTTTAATATTTTACTTTGTCTAACAGCATTTTATTATGTCATTGAATAGACCTATTTGCATTTATCATACCTAAATTCTGTTAAGCTTTTTAGATGTGTAGATAATGGTATTCATTAAATTTTCAAGTGATCAGCCATAATTTCTTGGATTTTTTTCTCTTTATTCCTCTCTTTTCTTAGAACCTCATTAAATATATTTGATGTTCTTAATGGTAACCCACATTTCTCTGAAGCTATGTTCATTTTTATCATTGTTTTCTCTCTGTTCTTCAGATAGTATAAATCTCTATTTACCTCTGATTTAACAAATTCTTTCTTCTGACAGTTCAAATCTATTGTTGAACCTCCCTAGTAAGTTATTTTTTGTCCATTTTAGCTATGTGCCTTTTAACTCTAGAATTTCCATTTGGTCTTTTAAAAAAATACACTTTCTATCTCTTTATTGGTATTATCTATTTGATAAGACTGTCAGCATAACTTCCTTCTTTAAATATGGCTTTCTTTAGTTCTTTGAACATATTTATAATTGCTTCTTTCAAGTCTTTGTTAAATATGATATCTGGTTGCTGTAACAGGAAGCTTCTGTTGACTTACTCTTTTCTCATATAAAAATTTCTTGGTTTTTTTCATGCCTCATATAAATTTGTTATTGAAACCTAGATTTTTTAGCAAATATATTGCAACAAAACTGAGAACTAATCTCTCTATATACAGGGCTTATCATTGTGGTTTTCTTGTTCATTTTAGTGACTGTTTAGATTATTTTAGTAAAATCTGTTTCCTCAGACAAATTATTTAGATTATTTTAGTAAAATCTGTTTTCCATCAGATATGTGGAGACTCTGATGGCCCCCCTCAGAGGGTACAGCCTTGTGCATGCACACAGTCACCTTGGGATAACAATGGTTTTAGCAGGACAACATTTGACTGTCTCTTTTCCTGATCACACCAGAAGAGAATTTCACTATTTGTTAGTTGATTGCTTTGGATTTCCACAATGCATTTTTTGACATTAATTGTTCCACAGACTGATCCAATTAAAATTTGGCCTCTTTGCAGTGATACTTCATGGAGTCAGTGATGGAGAGTTGTTGTGATTCCGAGCAAAGTTCTACTTTCTTGTTTCTTTTCCTGGTTCTCTCTTGTAAAGTAACTGGTACATGATTTGGCTCTTATCACCAATGAAGCTACAATTCTCTTTTTAACTTCTGTTTACTACAAACACCATTGTTTTTGAAAGTATCCTTGGGCTTAACATTCCCACACTTTGCTGCCAATAAAGTAATTTCTTTTAGGAGAGATTTAAGCTGTTTGTTAGGTTCTGCCTCTCTGCCTCAGCAAAATATCTGAGCCATGGTTCTGGAGCTGGGATCAAGGACAGTGCCATCCTTCTCTCAGAGTGCCACCCCTACTTTAGTAGCTGAGTACTTAGAAGAGAGAGAGGTGGTTGCCTGGGGCCCTAGTTTTATGAGCTTTTTCTTTCCCAACACTTAACCTCCACTTTATGAACAAGACAGTGAGGGTGAACAGGAATCCCATACTTTCAGCACACTACACCTTAGTTAAAGCTTTGATACCACAAATAGGGCTGCAAAGAAGAAAAAAACCCTGCTGCTTGTCTTCAGGAATTATCCTCTTTAATAGGTAACTTGAAGTCAGGATATAAAATGCTGATGTCCCAACTCTCTGGAGAAGATACTGTAGCCCTTAATAGGAAGCTGGAGCTAGAGGAAATTTTGTGTTCTTGACTTTGCCTGGTTGGAGTGGAGTTTCCATTACACTAAGCTGGAAGGGGAGAAGAGTGGAGAGGTTGTAGTTCAAATACCACTGTTTTTAAGGAGTCTTGATAGATTAGGTTGAATATTTCATTATTTACTATATATCCTTAGGTGCATTTCCAGATACTCTAAATATTATTGTTATTTTTGTTGCTGTTGTTTATAATTTTTACGTTTTCCTGAGGAGTGTATCCAAGGGGCTTCTCACATTGCCATACTGAAAATGGAAACCTTGACCCTTTATTTTCAGGAATTCAAGGTATTTCCAACATCAATATTACAAATTATTAGAGAAGCGCATTGACCTTTGCAAGGCTCAAAAAAATAAATTCCTAATTTTAAGTCTTATTGATGATCACAGATGGGTATCTTATCCAAAGTTATAAAGAAACCAAAGGAAGGAAGACTCTTTAGCTCTGGGACTACTGGATTCCTTCAAGCAGTAATAGTAACAACTCTCATGACACTTTTCAAAGCCTAGCACATTGTTTTACATTAATCCTGACACTAATCTTCTGTGGTGGTTACTATAATTTATATTTTACAGATCAAGGAACATGGGAGAGACTGACTGTGCTTATCTAGTGTCTGTTCTTCCCCAGAGCCCTTTTCTATTCTCCTCTGCATTGTAGGGGCTGGCTTACAGACTGCTTGTATAACACTCCAATGTCAGCTGAATTCTGGATGGAATCAGGCAATGTGGTATTATTGGGAGTTGGGAGGATGGAAGAAAGAGAGAAGTCAGGTTATTTCTGCCTCTCCTTCTTTGCATCTCCTTTCTTTCCCTCCATTTCTACTAGTAGCTATATCTGTTATATGATTTCATTTGACATTGAGTGGGATCACTTGATTGCCACATTTTCTGAGTGATCTAGACCCTGCCCTGCAGTAGCACTACTCCCTCCCTCTGACCTTCTGGTTCTGTGTATCTAGTGATTTTCTGGTGGGACTTATTTCTGAGGAACCTTACATTCCCTGTTTCCCTTTATATCTCTCTAAGCATCTATGTAGCCCAATTTCCAAATTAAAAGTACTTTTTTTTTTTTTGAGTGGAGTCTCGCTCTGTCACCCAGGCTGGAGTGCCGTGGCGACAGCTAGGTTCACTGCAACCTCTGCCTCCGGGGTTCAAGCTATTCTCCTACCTCAGCCTCCTGAGTAGCAGGGACTACAGGGTAATTTCCCCATGTTGGCCAGGCTGGTCTCCAACTCCTGACCTCAAGGGGTCTGCCTGCCTTGGCCTCTCAAAGTGCTGAGATTACAGGCACAGGCGTAAGCCACTACGCCCGGCAAAAAACAAAACAAAACAAAAAAAAACACCACCTTTCTTAAAATGCACAAGTAGCTTGTGTTGTGGGTTAAGTTTCTGTGGATTCATTTACTTAGATGTTAAGTGGCAAAAATCAAACTTGAACCCAGAATACCCAAATGGAATCCCAAGACTGTTTCCACTTCTATGCCAGAGTAGCCTTTCAGATCACTCAGTCCATTGCTGATTCTCTTTGGGAAAGGGGTTATATTGTTTAATGTAGGGAGAGAAAGAAGCATAATATTGTGAAGGTAAAATTCTGTTTGCTACAAATGTAATGAACATTGCTCATTGTTCTGTGATTATTCTAAAAATATGTCCACATCTTGTCATGGGTTTTGTTTATTGTTACCAACAATAAATGGCAAATGAGAGTATATGTTCATTGAGAGAATACTTCATTTAAAAAAAATGTTATATCAAAAGTATTTGGCCACTTGTCCCTACATAACTTCCAATTTGTTTCCAATCACTTGGCAAATAATCTTTTTAAATTATGTATTATCACATTTTATACATAAGGTATAGAACATAATACACAAGAAAGAACTATTCAAAAGTCACTAAACACCAATGTGCTCTTTTAATCATAAAGTATATTTTAATAAATTTGGGGTATTTATTTTAAAAGTTTAAAGACTCTATTAGGCTGTATTTGATCACATAAAATACACATTTTACTTTCTGCCATGTTAACATAGGAGGAATCAATTTCTGAAATAATTTTTGGTAATATAGTTTATTATTTGTCTTTTCTCATTAATAAAGATTTGATAGCTGACAAGAAGCAGTAAAAGATTAGAGAAATATATATAAATTATACAAATACATATGCTTCTGCCTGGTTTCTGAATACTATTTCATTAATAAATAAAAAATATAATTCACATGACTATTTTAAGCTAATTTTATCTTTTTTTTGTTGTTAAGAGGGTTATTAGTTTGATTCTCATGGTATAATTACAAAGAAAACCAATACTCTGCTTTGTCCATAATTTATCTCTTTCCTTTATCTAGAAGTATATAATTTATGCCATCTAAAGTCCATTTTTTTTCTTATTATTATACCTTCAACAAGCATATATTAAGGGCCTGCACGTGCACAAATCTAGTTACCAGAATTGCATTTAATTTTAGAAGGCAGTTAATGTTCTTTCCCAACTGACAAAACCAAATTAAAATCTATATTGGCAGAATAGACCAAAATTGAGAAATAGCTGATATAACACAACTTTCTACACAAAAATGCACGCACGCACGCACACACACACCCACTTGTTTATACACTAGACACAGCATACATGATGACAAAATTCTAGAAATTTTAACCAAATATGTATGCTAAGTATCCTGAAAAAGCAGATTAAATAAGCAGTGATTTCTTCTTATGGATTTCCCAATTTAAATAGCTACGAAAAGCCATCTGGGCATATCCACAGATGCACAGCTTGGCTGCAAGCACAGCAGTTTACAGAAAGTCATATGCTAAGTTTGGACATTCAGGTCCTCCCTTTGCATTACATTTTCAAAGGCAGATTATGAAGAAAAGAGTTGAGAATTTAATGCACATGTATAGTTAACAAGGTTTTTGCACTTAACTTATTTGAAATTGATTGCAATTTAAAGATGCAGTTATGTGCTCTCTAACCCCATACTGAACGTATCATGTGAAAGCAATTTCAGAGTAATTGCCTTATAAGACATAGTTAAGTTAGTTCCTTAAATATGTAAATCAAACTTGTTCCTTGACTAATTGTGATTCAATCTATGATTAAATTTAATTCCTCTTGCTTTATGAATCTAGTATTTTCTCAATGGAAATGCAGCTATGAATATAAATAAATTAAGACAACATATTTTGTTACTTAGTGTTCCCAACCAAGCGCTATTTTTCCTTCAAGACGACATTTAGAAACATCTGGGTACACTTTTAGTTGTCACAACAGAAAGAGGGGTTGGCCTCTAGTACGTAGATACCAAGTAAGTTTCTGTGCATTCTACAATGCACAGAACAATTCTCCTTGTAACCCAAGTTAAAACATTAGCAATTCTGAGGTTGAAAACCCTGTTATGTTGTAACATTTGATTATTACGTTTTATTGTCATGTCACTACATCATAAATATATGCAGGGCCAGTTTGGTGAGTTATGTGTAAAAACAAGAATTCACTGAGTTGGACTAAAAGCAGATTGGAGATGGAAGAAAAGTCAGTAAGCCTGGACTCTGATTTGAGAAATTTTTCAATCTGAACATGTGAGACAAGAAGAGATGGGTTAATAATAATAAGCAGCATCCAAGTGACATGTGAGATAATGTAAGATTTCACATGTATTTACATGGAGACCCAGAGGAAGTAAATGGGTCAAAAATAATTTAAAGACATAAAGATAAAATATCTTCCAAATTTTGTAACAAACATCAACTTAGAAGTCTAAGAAGTTCAGTCAATCTCAAGAAGGTTAAAAGCAAAGAAAAGGACATCTAGGAACACACAGTCAATCCTCTGAAAGAAGATAAAAAGTAAATCTTAAAGGAAGTCAGGAAAAAAGAGAAGACAAATTGTATACAGGAAAACAATGGTATAAATCATCTTGACCTTCTCTTTAGATACTACAAAGGCCAGAATAAAAAAGAAAATGACATGCTTCAAAAGATGAAAAAAAAAAGTTGTTCACCCCAAATTCTATATTCATCCAAAACATTCTTTAAAAATACAGGCAAAATTAAGACATTTTCAGATAAACGAATACCGAGAGAATTTGTTGTTAGAAAACTGTGCTACCAGAAATGAATAAGAAACTTAATCAGGTTGAGGTAAATTATACCAGACTACCAGGAGGAAAACTACATCTGAAGAAAAAAAAAAAATGAAGAGGACCCCAAATGGAAAATAAATGGTAGCTATAAAGGACTAAATTTTTTGCCTTCTAGATAACGTAAAAACGAATAACTACTTAAAACAAACAAAAAAACCTACCATTGCAAATATGGGGTTTATACTGTTTGTAGAATTATAATACATGACAGTAATAGCCAATGCACAGGGGATGATAACTGTAATTATATATTTGAAAAGTCCACATGTTTATAAATTATGAATATGAAATGACTTGATAATTTTAAAAAGCAAAGAGATAGGCTGGGCGCAGTGGCTCACGCCTGTAATCCCAGCACTTTGGGAGGCCGAGGCGGGTGGATCACGAGGTCAGGAGATCTGAGACCATCCTGGCTAACACGGTGAAACCCCGTCTCTACTAAAAATACAAAAAATTAGCCGGGCATGGTGGTGGGTGCCTGTAGTCCCAGCTACTCGGGAGGCTGAGGCAGGAGAATGGCGTGAACCCGGGAGGCAGAGCTTGCAGTGAGCTGAGAGAGCGACACTGCACTCCAGCCTGGGTGACAAAGTGAGACTGTCTCAAAAAAAAAAAAAAAAAAGAGATAAATTAAGGCTATATTTTCTTTGTAACTCCTATAGCAACAACTAAAATATGATAAAAATCTGTTTGGCTAAAAATTCAATATAGGAAGTAAAACCTATGTAAAAGAGTGGGACAATCTAAAATAAAGTGAGAAAAAAATAAACAGGAACTAAAAAGTAATGAAACACACACACATACATACAATAGCAAATATTTAGACTTACATACATCAATAACTGCACTAAAGGTAATAGACTAAACACTTCAGTTACAAGACATAGATTATCAGCCATAATAAAAAAATAAGATCCAGCTATCAGTTGTCTGAAAGAGATGCACTTTAAATATAAAGACACACATGAATTGAAATTAAAAGTATAAGGACAGATATGCTATGCCAATAATAACTATAAAATAGCTAATGTGGCAATATGAATATCAGAAAAATTAGACTTCAAGATAAAGAGTACTATCAGAGATTAAAGAGGACATTTTATACTTGTAAAAGTTTGAATTCAACCAGAAGGCATAACAATTCCAAACGTATCTGTACCTAATAATATTTCAAAATATGTAAAGAAAAATTGACAGAAATGGAAGAAATTGATGAAAACAATTTTCAGAATTTTATAAATTATTTTGTTTATATTTAGTAATAAATACATTGTATCAAACAATAGACAGAAATGAGACAATCTGTCCCAGAAAGTGGTAACCAGAAGCCAGTTTGGATTTACCAGTATGACACAGGTAAATAGAAAATTCTTATGAATCACAAAAAGATCATTCTTAACTGTATCAAAGTGATCACAAAGGCTTAAAGTAGAACGATCTGTGGCTTGATCAGTTTTCAATCCCAATAGCAGTTATTTGTTTTCAACACTAATTGACATAACACAGCAATTTATTTTTGGTCTATTATTTTCACAAGACTAGCAGCCTAGTGTCTTCCAAAATTTTCGGGTCATGGATCATAGTGAGAAATATACATCACATTGATGCCCAACACACATATGCACACACACACATACACAAACCTAGAATAAAAAATGTTTCATAAAACAATACTCCCACTTACAATGTATAATGGCAACCCTCTCTATTCCACTCCATTCTGTTTCAATTCTAATCTACTTAATTCTATTTTATTTATTAATGCAGGACTTAACTCATTAAATTTACTTTAGGACCTGTTAATGAGTCATGATCCACAATTTTAAAATTTATATTTGGACTACAATGAATATGTTTGGTTAGATTAAGCCACTAAAATGAAATATATAAAAAAGTGAAGTATCTGAAATGATTAAGCTATTTAGTCATATTATGAATATAATTATTTAACTAGATTTTACTTAATTAGAAAAACATTGGTAATCTGGTTCTTAATACTGGTTCATCTGTGAGGTAGGCATGATTTTCAGTGCACAATTCAATATATGCTACACTTTTTTCTGTTCAGCTCTACAGGTTATATGTATAAAGAGTGGTTTATTGAACAAATCTTGAGAAGTTAAAGATGATAATAAAGATGTATGAAAGGAAGGAGAATTAGAAATAGTGAAGAAAAGAATTGGAATAGAATAAGGTCAACAGAAGAAAATAATAAGGAAGAATACAAGACCAAAAATAGAAAATAAGACAAACATAAAATTTGATAAATCAATAAAGAAAATTAAAAATTTAAGAAATTTGATGTTACTTGTGTGGCATGAGTAGGATGCCAATATCAAGGGCCTTTCAACAGCAGAACTTACTAATAGTGATATCATAATTGTACTGAACACTTTTTGCTTGTCAGATACTGTTCTAGGTGCTGAACATGTGCTAACTTGTTTATAGCCTTATAACAGTTCTAGAAGTTAGGTGCAGTTATTACTCCCATTTTACTGAGGAGCAAACCAAGATTTTCAGGATCACACATCTTGTAAGTGTAAAGCCACAATGTGAGCAAGAATTATATATCCCCAAAGCCCACATTTACACTCTACAGTGACTACATTGTGAGCTAGACACTACTATATTCAATGTTGTCTTATTCATGAGCTCTTTTTTTTTTTTTTTTTTTGAGACAGAGTCTTGTTCTGTCACCCAGACTGGAGTGCAATGGCACGACCTCGGCTCACTGAAACCTCTACCTCCCAGGTTCAAGCAATTCTCCTGTCTCAGCCTCCCAAGTAGCTGGGACTACAGGTGTGCACCACCATGTCTAGCCAATTTCTGTATTTCTAGTGGAGACAGGGTTTCACCATATTGGTCAGGCTGGTCTCAAACTCCTGACCTCAGGTGACCCACCTACCTCAGCTTCCCAAAGTGCTGGGACTACAGGCATGAGCCACCACGCCCACCTTCATGAGCTTTTTAAGAGTCATACAAGCCAGTAAATGACAGAGCAGTGCTTCAAACTCACAAGACTCTGAGTTCTATTAAGAACTATGTTATACAGAAACTTACTATGAACATTGACTATGCCCTCCACACTCTGCTGCATGCTTTACCCACTTTGCAATATGGCATTTAATTCTTGGAGTAGCCTTATCTAAGGTGATAATTATTATCTCTGTGTTGAGTATGAAAAAAGACATTCACACAGAGATGGTTTGATAGGTTATATAAGATCAAAAATATAGTAAATAGGAGAACCTGGATTCAAACCCAGGCCATCTTCCTTTAGTGCATTCAATCTTATCCATTGACAATGATACAGCCACGGGATAATGTATTTAGAGTAAAGATTTTAAACCCATAGAGATTGCACGTTTTATGAAAAATTTTAAGAGTCATACAAACATGAGAGAAAAATAAGGATAATGGTAAAGGAAAGAGAGATTATGTTTGTTGAAGAATCTTTGCAGCTATTACATTAACAGTGCAATAAAGAACTGTTATATTTAAATAATTAGTATATCATCAGTACCAGTAAAGTTGTATACAGGCCTGCTAGACTGAGAAAGGACTCTAAGTACAGTGCAGAACTATGCTTACCGAATATAGTAGGTCTTTACACATATGAAAAGAGAGGAGTCAAGAGTACTTATTGAGGACAGCAAAAAGCCTTTTTTTCATTTCTCACTTCATACCAAATATCAAGATAAATTTCTAATATACTGAAGAGTTAACAAATAAATAAAATCATATATAAATAAAATGTGGGTGAATCTATATGTTGTCTAAGGTATTTTGGAGATATTAAAGATAGTAGAAAAATTCACGAAAATGTTTAAGTTTAAAAAGAGCACCTTAATATAATAAATGCAATCAAATAGGAAATTTGGGAGAAGAAAAGTAAATCTACAAAATGTTTATTAAAACAAATATAAAATACACTCAAATTCCATTAGACAGAAAGACTATGAAAGGTATTTTGTGAGCAGCACAATGACCTTTGATCATGCAAGGCATAGGTGATAAGGTTCTTTAGCATCAAAGTGATTAAGAGGTTGGGCTCTGAAATTTGACAAACCTGGGCTAGAATCCAGTTTCACTCAACTTAATGGCAACTGTGTGGCCTTGGTCTAGTTAGCGGCACAAAGTTCCTTTAGGAATGTAAATGCTTTCAACAATGATCCAACTTACTATTTAATTTATATTCTTTCTATGTCTTTGAACTTTTATTCAACTACAACATCTGAATGATTTTCTTTTTTTCTTTCTTTCTTTCCTCTTTTTTTTTTTGTTTTTGCGATATAGTCTCACTCTGTCGCCCAGGCTGGAGTGCAGTGGTGTGATCTCAGCTCACTGCAACCTCTGCCTCCCGGGTTCAAGTGATTCTTCTGCCTCAGCTTCCCAAGTAGCTGGGACTAGAGGTGTGTGCCACCATGCCCAGCTAATTTTTGTATTTTTTGTAGAGACGGGGTTTCGCCACGTTGGCCAGGATGGTCTCGATTTCTTGACCTCGTGATCCACCCGCCTTGGCCTTCCAAAGTGCTAGGATTACAGGCATGAGCCACCATGTCTGGCGGGTTTTCTTTTTCTTTTTTCTTTTCTTTTCTTCTTTCTTTTTTCTTCTTTCTTTCTTTTTCTTTCTTTCTTTCTCTCTCTCTTTCTTTCTTTCTTTTTTTTTTTTTTTGATGGAGTTTTGCTCTGTCACCCAGGCTGGAGTGCAATGGCACGATCTTGGCTTACTGCAACTTCCATATCCTGGGTTCAAGTAATTCTTCTACCTCAGCCTTCCGAGTAACTGGGATTACAGGTGTGTACTACCACACCTGGCTAATACTTGTATTTTTAGTAGAGACAGGATTTCACCATGTTGGCCAGGCTGGCCTCCCGCTCCCATCCTCAGGGGATCCATCATGCTCAGCCTCCCAAAGTGATGGGATTACAGGCGTGAGCCATGGCACCCAAGCTCTGCAGGGTTTTCTTACTTCTTATTCCTGTGGACTTGACTCATATGTATTTCTTATAAGCACCTGTATTCCTCCTTTCTTCCTTCTGTAATCTTGTTCACCTCCTCTTCTTTTATTTGCTGATCTTTTTATTTTGAAGATGATTTTATTGATGAAACCATTCAAAATTAGCATAATTAGTAGATATGAAATAATAAACAGCATGAGAAGAGTCAAATTTTGAAATTTTCAGAGGTAATTCTGAAGAAGGTAGGATTGCTCATAGTCAGTTAAATTTCAATATCAGATAAAAAATTAGTTTTTGTGACATGCCTATACAAAAAGTGTTTTGACTAAATATGACAGTAAAAAAAAAAAGGGCATGTACGAAATAAAACAACCTTGACATTGGAAAATTCAACTGAAAGCCGGCCAATGTATTAATTTTTCTACAATGACAATCTGAATTTGGGAAAAAATAACATTGAAAACATATGTTAAAATAAATCAGGCTACTATAAAGAGAAGAATGTGTTGTAAAGAGCTGGATTTAGAACTCTTAAGTCACAAGCTGTAGAAAAGCCAGACAAGGCAGGCAGTTTTGTTTAGTATAAGTAAAATGGTTGTCTCTAAGGCATATCAGATATAACTTGGAAGATTTATTGCAAGGATGAGTCACAAAGGGAAAAAAAGATTGGATTTACAATTATATATAATCCAAAGACATAGGAGCCTAGAAAAATATCGTTTATGAATGGAAATAGAAGGTTGATGCAGTATGTCAAGTCAAAAGTATGTCAAATGCATTTGTTGAAATGGATGTAAGTATCCTAAAATTCCATTAGCAGGACAATGCCAACCATGTGGAAGAGTGGCTTTATCAAATTTTTTAAAGACAATGCTTATATCAAAGCTTTTTTCGGCAATAAGAACAGTTTTTCTAGAAAATCTATGTGTGAACTCAATATATAAAATAGAAAGCATTAGAATTGCAGTAATAGAAGCAGCAGAGGGTTTCAAAGTCCCAAGAAAGACATTAGATATTCAGCAGCCTTAATTTAAACACTAAAATAAGGATGATCTTCTTTGCTACATTAAAATGAGAAAACAAACACACGAAAATATTCAAAACTGAAAATAATTCTATTAATAAGTACCAAAGTGTCAATTCCTAATTCTTATTTTCAGATATATATTTTTAAATAAATTATTCTACGTGTTGAGCACTTGCTTTACTGGTTCCTTACACAAAAGCTTAGTATACATACCGTTTATTCAGCAATTGTAAAGTTTATGATGTTGCCCCTGCTTCCTCCAAAGAGGCTCTAAAGAACCAGAAGATATTTTCCTTTTTTAAATGTGTATTTCTTTTTTAAAAAAATTTTATTTTAAGTTCTGGGATACATGTACAGAATGTGCAGGTTTGTTACACAGGCCTGCATGTGCCATGGTGGTTTGCTGCACCCTATCAACCCTATCAACCTGTCATCTAGGTTTGAAGCCCCACATGCTTTAGGTATTTGTCCTAATGTTCTCTGTCCCCTTGCTCCCAACCCCCTGGCAGGCCCCGGTGTGTGTTGTTTCCCTCCCTGTGTCCATGTGTTCTCATTTTTCAACTCCCACTATGAGTGAGAATATTTGGTGTTTGGTTTTCTGTTCCTGTGTTTCTTTGCTGAGAATGATGCCTTCTGGTTTCATCCATGTCTCTGCAAAGGAATGATCTCATTCTTGTTTATGGCTGCACAGTATTCCATGGTGTATATGTGCCACATTTTCTTTATCCAGTCAATCGTCAATGGAAATTTGGGTTGGTTCCAAGTCTTTGCTATTGTAAATAGTGCTGCAATAAACATATGTGTGCATGTGTCTTTATAGAAGAGATTTTATCAAAAACATATTTTGGGCAAAGGCATGTATGAGTTCAGTAATAAGGACAGGAACTACAGGCAAGAAGGAATAAAAGTTATGATGTATGGAGTCAAAGGCACTGGTTTTCCTGATGTGTTATCAAAACTAAACATTATTTTGTAAAAACTAAAAATTTTGAAATAATACATTGAAATTATCTAAATGCTATGCTAATGTGACATTATTACTGGAGAGATAAGAATAATAATGAAATGAACAGAAGCCTAATTCTTATTTCAATGTAGCAAAGTATGGGTTTAATTTAAAAGATGAAGACATCTTTCACAGAAAGAAAGTATAAAACTCTAGGATTTAAAGAACATATATAGGTATTTCCAATGGCGAAATCATTTAATGATGTTCAAAGGCAGAAAGTCGAATTTGAAGGAACAGCAGGCAATAGAAATACTTCAGCTTCACATACATTGTATAAGCCTTTCCAGATATTCTGGTCACAGGTTTTAATTTATTATACTCTCTTCCTGGGCATTTACACCTGCTCCCAGGACTTTTTCTCTATGCTGTTAGTGTCCACAAATAAAACAAGCATTTTGACATTTCACAGAGGTAATACGGAGCGAAGTTGGTAGATGTCAGTTATAACGATAGACTGTAGGAGACCAAAAGCAAGATAGATTGCCTTTGCATTGCAACTCAGAGCCAGCTGCCATATTTTGAAACATTTAAATATTGCAATCCTTACATTTGCTGCCTCCTTTAGGGGTAGGTATGTGATAAACCAGAAACACCATTTCAATGTTATTGTCTTTGAAACCCAGATTTTTGATGGGGCTATACCACTCTCCTTGGATGAGAGCATCTTTGGCAAAGGGAAGTTTGGAGGTCTATCTTGCATTCAAAGTTCTTAGTTTTCATACGGCAGTTGACTTGAATGTTGAGTTAAGAGGTAGAAGGTTTGCTGGGAAGTCTACAGTGACAGGGCAGGAAAAACACTCTTCTGTCCTCAGCCAGCAGAAAGGGAGGGGAACTACAAGCCTGTGGTAATTTTCTTTTTGGAGAATGTGGGAGAAACTTGGGACTTAGTAGCTGCCAACACTCAAAGGCAGTAGAGTCAGTTTGAGAGGACCAACGAGTTCCATCTAATCCAACAGATTAGGTCTTTTTTTTTTTGGTCACATTAACCTATGAGTGAATTCTCATGAAAACTAATTAAATAAAATAAACACTATTAAATAAGATTAAAAAGCAAGGCTTTCTCAGGACAAAAGAGTTAAAACAGATAAATTTTGCCAACTCACTACTAACAATTCTGTTCATTTTACTGCATTTACTAACATCTGATGACAATTATATTATCTCATACACACTCCTCAGCAAATATGCATTCATAATTTTGATAATAGAGGAAATCATAGTAGGCAATATTGTTGAAAGGAGGACTGTGGTCCGATTTTGAAAATCTCTGCAATGAAAACACATTTTTCATTTAGAGTGAATGTTTATTTAGTGTGGCCTTGGTATAATTGAATAAAACTTATTCTGTGCTTTTCCCACTGTCTTAAGGAATGCCTGTCTCAAGTTGTTTATTATGCCTTCAGAGCAAATAAATGCAGAAATTATGCCTGGCAGTTATATGTGAAATTTTATTCATCCACGTAATATGCCAGTGCAGTCCCTATAAGTCAAACAAGCATTGCCATCTGTCTTTAAATTCAGATTTGAATAATAGTTACTGATTGCCATTTACAGACCAGATCTAATTCAGAGCTCTTTACAAACATTTTATCATTAAAATATTCTGAAAAATTTATAAGGCAAATATTATTATACCCAGTTTATAGATGAGAAAACTGATATTGAAAGCAGTTAGTTAACTTCCCAGGAACAATCAGTTATACAGATGATAGATCCAAGGTTTGAATTATGATGGTCTTGTGTTTGAAATACTCATGCCTTTGATGCAGTTGAAGCTGCCTTTTTCTTCCTGTTGTTTGTCTGTACTCTGCCTTTCTCAGGCCCTATTAGAAAATCAACCCATATTATTGGATCTCTGACATTCAACTATCTTTCCCTGTTCCTAAATCTCCTTCAAATTAAACAGATTGGAGCTTTTAAAATAATGTTTCAAAATAAAAGCCAAAATAAACCCAATTTAGCTTCATGGCAGATGTTCTAGTTCTAGGCTGAATTAGACATCAAATCTCCTTCTCCTTTGTATGTTTTTATTGTTGTTGATTTTGGAGAACAGCACCAAATTAATGAATTGCCTTTCAAATCCCCTCTCGAAAATGTGCTTACAGCCATGGACAGTCGGCCCAGGTGTGGTAGCAGAGTTAATTAGCAATGTGCACATTAGACACATCTCAGAAGGCTGCATATCCAATGCAAATGTTCCAGTGCTTAATGTTCATTCAGACATGTATAGTGATTGCAGCATTACAGAGGACAAAGCTAGGTGCTGTGAGCTTATGAGCTTGGACAGAGCTTTCTTGTGGATTCAGGAAAAAACTGAAAGGGGCAAAATGGTGAAATCTTTTACTGATTCCTTTGGAATTGATTCTTATTGCATTAGCCGGTAGGATGCACATCGTGCATAATAATAATTACGTAGCTATAACAGGACATTTATTTGGGATTGCTTCAGTGCACAATATCCAGTGTATGCTTATGTGTGTGCTGGTCCATTTTAAAGTACCCCCTGTCAAACAAAATGCCAGTGTCACATGACAAACGTGACTAATACTCCTGTTTACCATTCGATGATTATACTTTAGCTTTAAATTTTTCTATTATTTTTGTATTGGGCCTTTTTTTTTGCACAGATGTGTAACAAATTGAAACACCGACACAAGAGTCTCTGTCAGACAGATGAAAATCAAAATAGCATTATTCTTACAAAGTAAACCAGTCAGAAAATATACTTTAGATTTATGACAAAATGGACTTGTTGACGCCAGAATTACATTAGAATTAGGTAGTTACAAGCAGCACTGGACAATCTCAGAATGCCTCTGTCAGGAAGAGGTCTCTTAGCGCATGGTAGAGAAAATGCAGAATGAATTTATTTTGCAGATAAAATTTTACAAAAAAAGCAGAATCAAAGTAAGTTTTAGCCATACCTATTTAGCCCTTTTCCAAAACTCATCAGTCAAATAAATTGATTAACCATCGAAAATGTCAAATTCTCTATTTCAATGTAGAATAAAATATTGCTTTGTTAAGACAACTAGAATTTGTTTAATGTGTTAAAAATTTTTAATAAAAAATGAATAATCTCTTGGGGCACATATCAACTCCTCCTTGAGACTATGTATTATAAGGAAAAAAATGTAACTACAAAAAACAATAATCCTTCAGCCTAGATTAACTGAGTTTAATTACCCATTGCTTGAAAAATTAGCTACTGGGTACAATGTTCAATATTTGGGTGATGGGTACACTAGAAACCCAATCCCTACCATTAAGGAATATCTCTATATAACAAACATGTAAATGTACCCCTGAAGCTAAAATTTTGAAAAAGTAAAAATTTAATCTAAAAAAAATTAATGTTAAAATGTATGTACATATGTAACTATTTTATATATACAATATATATATACACAAATGCCAGTGTCACACGACAAACATGACTAATACTCCTGTTTACCATACAATGATTATACTTTAGCTTTAAAATTTTGATGTGTATGTATATATATATATATACACATATATTTATATATATATACACACATCTTATATTATATATATAATGTAACTTTTAAGTTCAGTGGTACAAGTTCAGGCTTGTTACATAGGTAAACTTGTGTCATGGGGGTCTGTAGTTTTAATAGAATCTTTAAGGTTTACTTATTTGAATATTTGGCAATTATACAAAATAATTTAGGTAAAATATTTAACTCCTCTGAGAGTTCCTCCCACCGGCTCTTTTAAATAACAGCTCTTTTAAATACTGCCTGTTTATTTACTTATTTATTTATTTATTTTTATTTTTTGAGACAGTTTCACTCCGTCACCCAGGCTGGAGTGCAGTGGCGCCATCTCGGCTCACTGCAACCTCTGCCTCCAGGATTCAGGCGATCTTCCCACCTCAGCCTCCCAAGTAGCTGGAACCACAGGCACACGCCACCACACTTGGCTAATTTTTGTACTTTTAGTAGAGACGGGGTTTCACCATGTTGGCCAGATAGATCTGGAACTCCTGACCTCAGGTGATCTGCCCGCCTTGGCCTCCCAAAGTGTTGGGATTACAGGCATGAGCCACTGCACCCGGCCTGCCTATCTATTTAGACCAGTGCAACACACTGATGTATTGTAAGGCTTTAATATTAGCTTAAAAAAAACACTGTTCTCACTAGAAGGGCCTAAAACATGTAACAGTTGTGACAAATATGAAATATGTTCATGCACCTGCACAGTTAAGCTGAGGTCACCCAAATCATGTCTAAGTATCCGATGTTTATGTGACATCCTAATGTATTAGTTTCTTATTAGTTCTGTAATAAATTACCACAAACCTAGTAGCTTAAGACAACAGATATTTGTTATCTCATAGGTCTGGAGGTCAGAAATACAAAATAGATTTCACTGGGCTACAGTCAAATGTCAGCAGGGCTCTATTCCTTCTGGGGACTGTAGGGAGGAATCCATCCCATTGCCTTTTCCAGCTTCTATAATTCACCTACATTCCTTGGTCTCTGGCCCCTTCCTTCATATTCAAAGCCAGCAGTGTAGTGTCTGCCCATCTTTCTCTCTAAGGATGGAAGGACAGAAGGACAGAAGGAGGGAAGGAAGGGAGGGAGGGAGGGAAGGAGGCAAGGAACAAGGAAGGGAGGTAGGGAGGAAAGAAAGAGAGAAAAACAATGAAAGCAAACTAGCTGTATTTTGGGCAAACAGTTCTGGAAGTCAGCAAGTCAGTGGGAAACATAAAGATCTGGCTTAATTTTGTTTCTCCAGATTGCTGAGTTTTTTCCCATAACATTTGTTGATTTTCAAAATAGAGCACTACTAGTAAGGCAAAGGGGTCCAAACAAAGCTGAGAAATACTGTAACATTTCTGTAAAAGTAGGCAGGGAAAATCATTTTTAAATCTACTGAAATTTTTTTAAAAAGTAGAATAAGATAGAAATGCTGTGATTTCAATAAAATTCACATTATTTTTATTTTACAAAATTTCTAGTGAAAACAATGTATACACATAATATATAATACATTCCTTATATTATATGAAAATATTTTATTTATATATTTTATTTGTATGTATTTTATTTACATATAATGTATAATGTATATATATATATAAAATGAATGCAAAGAAGTAAAAATATACACAACCCAATTTTTTTAACAGGGAAAAGAACATATACTTCACAAAGAGTATGCTGGAATGACCAATACATATTTTAAAAGCCACTGGACATCATTAACCATTTTGGAATTGCAAATTTAGATTATAGTAAGATATCTCAGTACATGCTCAAAATGAGGTAAATTTAAAACATAGTGAATATCAAATATTGATGTAGAGATGAACAACTGGAACTCACATATGACTCTTAGGAAGGAAAAACAATACAAACACTCTGGAAAGCTAGCCTTTTTTGCATTCACCATAGCATCAACAATTTTACTACAAATCATATACAAATGAGAAATAAGTGCATATGCCTACAAAATACATGCACAATATATCACAGTAGATTTATTCTTAATATTTAAAAAATTGGAAACATTCTAAGTACACATCAATGGCAAATGAATAAATAATATATTTTTAAAATAGAATAATTCTACACAGCAATTTACAAAGGAAATTGGAACAATTATTACAAGTAATAAGATGGCTGAATCTCAAACACATAGCAATGGGTAACAGAAGTTAAACAAAAACGTACATAGTTTTACTCATGTGAAATTTAAGTATAGATTGGTATCTAAATAGTATTACCTCTGGGAAGTTTTATAGGCTGGAAATGTATACAAGGAAAACATGTGGCTTGCTGGAAACATTTTCATGCTTTATTTAAGTGGCAATTGCATAGATTCCATATCCATAAAATATTTAAGATATGTATGTGAAGTTAATGCACTTCACAGATTTGATATTATCAATTTGAAATAAATAGCTCTCCGTGTGTGTGTGTGTGTGTGTGTGTGTTTTTAAAGAAAATATCATATTTTCATTGGGATTGTGTCTTCCAATCCAGGTCCATGGCCTATCCATTCACCTATTTATGTGCTTCTTACTTATTGATTTTTCCCCAGATACATTTTGATTTGACTCACTTAAGTGCTTTTTACTTTTTTGATTTTTCCCCAGTTATGTTTTGATTTGTATTCTTGTTATAAATCATATTTTTAAAAATTTATCAACTAACAATATTTTAAAATTTTCCCTTTTTAGTTTGTATGACTTTTGTACATTATTCTTGCCAATTTACATTAGCTAGCCACTTTAAAATACATTGAACAGAAATGATTATACTGGGTGTTCTTTTCTGATTCCCATCTCTGTGGTAAAGCTTTCAGCACTTGACCATGAATAATAACTGTTGAAGCTTTTAGTGAATTTTTTTCTTTTATAAATGAGGTTGTTCTCCTATAATTTTGATTTGCTAAGCTAAATGTTTGTGTTATGAATATGTTGAACTTTATGAAATATTTTTCCTTTACTGTGAGGAAAATAAGGTTATTATCTCATTATTTTAACATAGTGAGTTGTTAATCAGTTTTAATATAATAGGTTTAGCTGGATTTGTATTTATCTTATCTGATATTTTTAGGGCTTCTTGATTTATGGTTTATACCAATAAGCAGATTTGGACAATTCTTCTATAATAGTTATTCCAATATTATTTTTCCCAATTCTTACTCTCTGGCTACTGTGGGAGTCTAATTACATGTATGTTACTAATGTCACTCTGTCATGTAAGTCTCTTCTACATTTTTCCACATTTAGTATATTATTTTGCTCTTTATTTTATTCATTTTTTATTGTGATCTGCCCATTCTTCTGTTAAATTCATCTGCCTTCTCAGTTTATGATACTTGATTTTACAATCCATTTATAATAATTCCCCAAAGCGAGTCATCCGTGAGTCTGTTAATATAATCATTTGTTTTCTCTTCTTTTCTTGGGAGGTTTGGTTATTTTTGATAGAATTCCAGATATTTTAAATTGTAGCGACTCTGGATGATTTTTTCTTCCTCTTTAGAAGTTTGTGTTTGTCCCCTGACAGACTGGAAGAATGGAGTCAAGAGGGACTGAGTTCCCTAGAAGCTAGGTTATAAGTTTTTAGGGAGTATGTTTACTACTAATAGTATAGCCTACCTGCACTTCCAACTGAGATACGGGATATTTTCCAGGCCCTTTTCTTTTTGGAAATTCTATCTATCTATCTATCATCTATCTATCTATCTATCTATCTATCTATCTATCTATCTATCTATCATCTATCTATCTATCTTTTATCTGTAGTACTATGACACTGGAAAACTCAGCTCCACTCATCAGGGGCTGTGTCTAACTTCTTATTCTACGGCCCTGTGCACCTCAAGACTTTCATATCCTTTAAATGGAAAACTGACAGACTATCACTACCACTTTGCTGAACCTCTTTTCTTACAAGGTGAATGCCTACTCTCAATTTCCTAACTACCTTGGCAGCCCAAAACTTAATTCTCCGAATTTCGCCGAAATTTCACTTATTAGCAAAAGCCCTCTGCCGGAACTGACTCTCTGGATTCTTGACCTTTTCATGTACAAGAAATAGCACAAGCACTGAGGGTGAAAATTTGCTACATAATATCACATCAACTCTCTGCAGTTCCTTCTTCCTGGGATTTTGACCCCGCAAGTCTTGTTTAACTCTGTAATTCTCTAGTTCCACCAAGGAGGTATTTTTTAAAAACTTGTTCTGTGTATTTCCCAGTTGTTTGTAGCAATATTGTTGTTCTACTACAACGTACTCTGTTGTGGCCAGGAGAAGTCATCTTACAAGGTTTTACTTAAATTATTCAATGATGATTCTTAGACTAAATTTTAGAGCCACAGTTATATGTATACCTCAAAAATCACTATTAATAATTTGAAATTCTTTACCATTCTTTATATAACTGATTAATAAGTGTTTCAGGGAATGTGATGACATGGTGGCCTCTTTATCAATAATATTCTGGGCATAAAGAGACTAATTCAGGTTCGAGGCTACTATTCCTATCTGCTTCTCCACACTTCTATAGAGCCAAACTAAATAAGACCATTCTATACGCCAGTGCATCATTGGTATCTTACAGGTCCCAGCAGAGAAAGATAGGGATTAGACTTTTTGCTGCTAATTATATAATTCCAAGATTAGAGCTGTATTTTTAGTTTTCAAAGTAGTCTAAGCACATTTTTAAAAAATAAAACTGTTTTCATATCAATCAAGTCCTATTACTAGGCTCATGAAATAATTTGAGGAATGTACTATTTTTATTCTTTGCAATAATTGTATGAGGATAATGATAATTTCTTATATGTTCAAAAGAACTGACCAGTGGATCTAACTTGCATTCTGGGAAGGTTTTTAAGTCAGATTTAACTTTTTAATTAGACATAAGACTATTCAGATGTACTATATCTTTTTGTTATGTTTATGTTTAAAAAATTGTCCATTTCATCTTTCTGGTTATTTTTTGTTGGTTGTTTTTCAGGGCATAATTTGAGTTTCTTATAAGAAAGCACTATTTTTAATTTTATTACTATATTTTCCCCCCAGATTATGAAACTGCATAAATTCCAGTCTCCGAAGGACATTTTAAATATGGGAAGAATTGTTTGTCATGGTTGAGGGAAAATGTAAAGCAATAATAAATCTTTCTAAAACATTTCTTCACAGTTGCCTACTTACCCCTTAAAACTGTAACACTCAATCACCGTCACATACTCAGAACAGCATAAAACACTTTCACATTTTTTTCTGAAAAATCTGAGGCAAGTAAACACATTCTAGTATAGAATATAAAACAAAACTGTGAGATTAGAGAAATAAAATGCCAAATTAAGATAAGAAACAATTACCTCACTGCCCTGTGCATTCAGAACTGTTTTATATTCTCAAACTGAACTACAAATATTTAAAATGTTGATAGTAACCTACAGAATTTCTTCAACTAGGGAGGGTTTCCTATATGAGTCAATGTCCTTAAGGTAGCACATAAAGAAGGTGTCGTAGTAATCATAAAAAGTAAATATTGCTGTGTCATTAATTATAGAAGAAATGTCTCCTAGAAGCAGCTTGAATGATGTCAGTAAAAAGATGTAAAAAAAAGAAACCAATATGCAATGGCACAGAAGAGTTCTATGTCTAGGGAAAAGCTAAGAACATTTCTTTAGGCAAGATTTTCTTTTAGGCCATTAGGGCTGCGCCAAAATACCAGAGGCTGAGTAGCTTATGAAAAACAGACAAGCATTTCACACAGTTCAGAGGCTGGGAAGTCCACGATCAAGGCACGCACAGTATCTGGCAAGGGCCCCCTTCCTCATCTTACAGGGTGGAAGGGACAAGGCAGCTCTCTGGGTTTCCTTTATAAGAGCACTAATCCCATTGATAAGGGCTCTGCCCTCATGATGTAATCATCTCACTAAAACCCCCAACTCCTAATACCGTCACCTTGAAAATCGGATTTCAACATGTGAAGTTGGGGAAACAGCTTATAGTAGATTATAATCAGTAAGAAAAAAAAGGTTGAATATATTTCCTGGGAGGAATAGAGAGAGCATGCAGGGAAATATACATGAAATAGAAAACACGAAATTGTGTTCAAAAGTGGAGGAAATATAATGGATTACATGACAATATCAGACACCTTCTTATAACTAAACCCATAATTGTGTTCATTTCAGGTTGAAATTTACTGACTAGATCTGAAGTTTTATTCCTCTTCAAAACATTTTCTATGTATATATAATTAAATGCAATAATTGTCTGAAAAAATAGAATTGAAAATATTTGAAATGTTCCAAACTCATAGCACATCCCTAGGAAAAGTAAAAGTTTTCAATATTTTATAGTATTAAGTTATTTCACTTTTAACATGTTCTTACCTGCTTTATGACTTATAGATGAGGCACTGGAAAAACATGGAAACTAAGAAATAATAAAATTTTTTTACTGACTTTGGTCTCTGTTTTATCATGGCCTCTAACTTTAATCGGGGCTCTGGATAACAGAACTTATGCCAGCAAAAGAGACTTATGAATCCTTAAGCATAGGAAATATCTTCCCTGAATACTGCCCCTGGAAGTACTGACTTCCAGATGTAAGGCGTTTTATTTGCAAGCCATTCTAGGGGGGAAAGATATGACTTTAGGAATCACATAAGAAAATATGTTCCAAGTAAATTTTCTGCTCAGTATTGTAGCTGTACCATATCACGACTGTATAAGGTTGAAGAGTTTATCTGAAATGAGCTTCTGAACATTTCAAGGTTTCTAACATAGTTTTGGTACAAAACACATTTTCATTTGTCACAATCTGGAATGTGGAAATACCCTCTCAGTGAACCAATGTCAAATGTGACAGTCAGTCTGGCATTAGCAAAACATTTATTTTATTTTTTCTAAAAATCCATCAATCAAAGAAATCAAAGTTAAGAGAGTTGATGGACTGTACCTATATTCCAGTGTGTTAATGGATTTTGTCAATAAAGAATACTTACAAGCATGAATCATTGTATCACATATATATAGTATCACATACATATATACATACATACATATTTTTTAATTATAAAGCAAAATTATTTAACTCATTAAAAAAGACTGTTTTTAGATTCCATGTTTTTATTCTTACTTCAGAATGCTTCTTTTTAGAGTGAAAAAAGGGTGTTAGTTCATTGTAAAATCACATTCATGTTCAAATTACATTATATTGGAAGATGCGGGTTAACATTTCAAATTATGAAAAATAAAACAAAAATTGTTATTGGATAAATAGTTCTTATTTGTTCTCATTTATTGTAAGCTAATCAATAAGCATTTTATTCTGAAATAATTTTAGATTTACAAAAGTATAATGTAGTATATGTGGTTCCATATTCCATTTATCCAGCTTCTTTCAATATTAACATCTTATATAACTATAGCAAATTTATCCAAACTAAGAAATTAATATTTATAATAAACTGCAAGTTTCATCTGAATTTTGCCAGTTTTACCATCCATATTCTTTTTTTCTGTTACAATCTCCAATCCAGGAAATGATGTTGCAATTTATCATTAGTCTCTTTCATCTATGATGAAGTTTTCTTATGTCTTTAAAATCTCATCACTTTCGAATGCTGGTTAGGGATCTCAAAGAAAATCCTAAAATAGGGTTTCTATGATGTTTTCTCATGGTTAGATTAGAGTGATGGGTTTGGGGTAAAGTCCACAGAGGTGAAGTGCCATTCTTTTTCATTTTTAATTTTTATGGGTACATACATAGTGGGTGTATATATTGATAAAGTACACGATCATGTTTGATACAGGCATACAATGCATAATAATTGCATCAGGGTAAACAAAGTATCTGTCACCTCAAGCATTTACCATTTATTTGTGTTACAAACAAATTATACTAGTAGTTATTTTTTAAATGTACAATAAATTATTTTTGACTATTGTCTCCCTGTCATGCTATTAAATACTAGTTCTTATTCATTCTAACTCTGTTTTTATACCCGTTAACCATCTCTACTTCTCCCCAACCACCCTGTGCTTTCCCCGAACCCCGCACTACTGTACCCTTCCCAGTGTCTGGTAACCATCATTTTACTCTCTATCTCCATGAGTCCAGTTGTTTTAATTTTTAGCTTCCACAAATAAGTGAGAACACGTAAAGTTTGTCTTTCTGTGCTGGGCTGATTTCACTTAATATAATGACCTCTAGTTCCATCCATGGTGTTGCAAATATCAGAATCTGGTTCTATGGATGAAAAATACTCTATTGTGTATATACACCATATTTTCTTTATCCATTTGTCTGTTGATGGATCATTTTCAGCACATCATATCAGGGATTACTTGGTATCAACATGACTTCTTACCAGTGATATTAAACTTGACCACTTGTTTAAGGTAGTGTTTGCCAGTATACTCCATTGTAAAGAAATTACTATATTTGTTTGTTTCTTTCTATATTCTATTTTTTGGATGTGAGTCACAAAGTCTATCCCATACTTGACATGGAGTGGGGGGTGATATTAGCTACTACCTCATGCAGGGGGAGGTTACCAGAATATAGGATTTTAAACTTTGCTTTTAGGATGAATTGAACTTTCTCTCCATTTGCTGCTGAATATTTTTATATCAATATGAATTCATACATTTTTATGCTATTCTTTGAGTTACACTATACTATTGGGTTTTTTTTTTATTTTTTTTTGCTCAATTTTTTTCCAGGTTTGACCAGCGTGAGGACTTTCAGGTTAACTGTTATATCCATTTAACAAATGTATACAATGTATTTCATTGGTTGATTTTGAGCATTTCTTTACTTTCTAGCATTATAAAATATTTCAGGTTTAATATCATCGTTTTATTTCTCCAGGCCTTAATTCATTTTAATGGAGAAGGGTGTTTGAAAATCATGATTCAGACACTTTGTGTGTTCATTTTTATTGAGGTGTCATTGATCTAGGCCCTCTCAGTTGGCAGAGCAAGGAAATGCACATGTGCATAATAAGAAGCATATGCACACACATGCATCTGTTTATCTTTATCTGTATCTATGTACTCTCCATCTATCTATGATGTATGGTTCCATCAATCTTTCATGATCTATCATATATTTCTATTAAAATAAACATGAGTTCTTTTGTGTGCTCTACTCTAATCCAGCACCATGGGGTTCATTCTAGCCTCTCTCTCCTCCCTTGCTTACTTGTCACTTCATTCTCTAACAGTAAAAATTCTGGCTTCCTTTGTCTATAATTCATACACTTATTTGTTCAACCATAGATACATATAAAGTAATTTAAAAATTGGTGACACATGCCCTTATTTGAAAAATATATATAAACTAGAGCAAGGGTTGGTAAAAGTTTTCTGTAAAAAGCCAAATAGTAAATATTTTAGATTTTGCAGGGCAAAAAGTACAGTCGAGCAAAAGTTCTGGCCAAAATGCCAGAGTATATACATAATTTAATATAAATCTCTATTGGCCGGGTGCAGTGACTCACACCTGTAATCCCAGCACTTTGAGAGGCCAAGGTGGGAGGATCACAAGGTAAGGAGTTCAAGACCAGCCTAACCAATATGGCGAAACCCCATCTCTACTAAAAATACAAAAATTAGCTGGGCATGGTGGCATGCACCTGTGGTCTCAGCTACTTGGGAGGCTGAAGCAGAAAAATCGCTAGAACCTGGGAGGCAGATGTTGCAGTGAGCTGAGATCATGCCACTGCACTCCAGCCTGGGGGAGACAGAGCAAGACTCCATTTCAAATAATCATCATCATCATCATCATCTCTATTATATCTATCTATCTATCTATATGTGTGTGTGTGTGCATCTGTGTGTGTGTGTGTGTGTATGTGTGTGTATACACATATTTTTAAATTGTAAAACTATTCTTTCCTTGCTGGCCACATAAAAACAGGTGACCAGATCTTGCTCACAGGTTACTTTGCTAAACCATAAAATATTAATAGAATACAATATTTATCTACAACTCTTTTTACATTCATTCAGAGCATCATTTCCTATAGTTACTTAGATCATATTTTTACCTCAATCTTTTCAGTAAGATTATATCATACATATATTTTAATTTATTTTTAAGAGATTCAGGTTCTCTAACTTTATAATTCAAGCATAATCAACATCATAAGATCAATCTCCTTTATTTTTACATGTGTTATTTCATAACTCCTTTAACTATGTAACTTGTGAAATCTACTTAATCTAAAAAGAGAAAGAATGGAATATTTACCTGTATGTTGCAGATAAGCCAACAATTAGACTAATAATAATGGTTATTCCAATCAAAGACTCTGAAGGAACTGGTCAAAAGAAAGGCAGCCACTCAATTCTTTGATAACTTCCTTTATACCAAGCCCTGAAAGAAGCTAGATTGAGAGCTGGGATTTGAAAAGCTCTGAACTGTAGAATCTTCACACTAAATCTTAGCTCTAAAGTTAACCTTAGAGTTTTTTTGTATAGATAAGAAACCATCAGTAAATCCATCTTGTAGTGAAACAAACATTTAAGAAACTGTTACTTACAGTATTTGTTTCTCACTACTACAGTGGCAATAAAAGTATTACCTCTCAATGAGAGTGCTATTATTTCATATAAGTGGAATCATACAGTATGTTTCCAATGACTGGCTTATTTCACTTAAAATAATGTCCTCCAAGTTCTGAAATAGTCAAACTCATGAAAGCAGAGGGTAGCAAGATGGTTGTCAGAGGCTGGGGAGAAAGGAAAATGGGGAGTTGTCCTTCAATGAGTATAAAGTTTCAGTAATGCAAGCTTTCAAAACCAACTGTATAAGATTATATCAAAAATTAACAATATTGTAGTGTCCGCTTAAAAATATGTTATGAGGTTAGAACTCATGTTAAGTGTTCTTACTACAATAATACAACAACTTTTTAAAAATGTTTTAAAATAATACTGTTATAGTGCTGAAAATGATCATTTCAGGAAAAAAAAATCATGCTTTATTTAATTCCCACGTCTGGATTAGAAAAAGCAGCATGGGTCATCTTGAGATTACAAAAAATTGCCATTTTATATTGTGGTTGGCAGAATTTCAAGATGTCCCTGAAAATTTTCTACCCACAGTATATTCTCTATATGTAATCTCCAGGAAAATGAATATGACAGATTTTACTTCCATTATTAAGTTATGCTATATGGCACAGCTGACCTTCAGATAGAAAGATTATGTGGGCTATGCTGATCTAATCTCATAAGCCTTTTAAAAGCAGAGTTTTTGTTGTTGTTGTTGTTGTTTGTTTGTTTTCTTTTGCTTTTTCAAGATGGCCACAGAAACCAGAGACTTACGCACAGAAAAGATTTGATGCACTACTGCTGACTTGATGATTAAGTTGACCATGTAGCAAGGAAATACAAACCTCAGTCCTGTGACCACAAAAAACTGAATTCTGGTAACAACAAATATGAGCGTGAAAGTGAGTATTTCCCCAGATCCTCTATAAGAGAACGCAGTCAAGCTGACATGTTGATTTTAGCTTTGTGATACTCTGAGTAGAGAACCTACCATGCCACACTGTAATTCTGCCCTACAAACCTCTGAGCTAATACACTGGTGCTGTTTTTAGTTTTCATGTTTGTGTAGTTTCTTTATGCAGAAATAAATTCATACATACATTGTATAAAATATTTGCTCAATGTAATTTCAATGTTAAGATCATTTGCTAATTATGCAGGACATTTCAGCATATTACACAAATTTTAAACTGTTTTTTTCTTTTTAAAAAATGGATGTCTGAATCTAAATGTGGCTTGATTTATTCAAGAATGTACAATTAATTATATTAGGTCAAAGAAGATAATGCAGTTATCTCAATGCATGAGTCAAGTGCTACCTAACTGATATAACACATCATGAGAAAACGTGTCATTAGATATTATTGTTCTCACTTTTTAAAAATAATAATGCCTTCTATTGAAAAAACTTGGAGAATATGAAATAAAATAATTTATCATTCTCTGAATTTTGTTTAAGTTATTTGTCTATAAATTCATTGACTTTCAGTAATTAAAATCACTTATGTGGTAACTAAAAACTAATTCATTATGAAGTGCTTTAAAATAAAAACAAATATTTGAGCACCTACTTTATAATGAAAATAATCTGTAGTGATCATTTTTGTCACAAATTTAGTTGAAGGTTGTAGGAAGTAACAGCTAAAACTCATCTTTTAATTTTAGTTTTTATGCTACAATTTGATTCTCCATTTTTCTTAAATAAAAGTAATTCTCCTACTTGAAGTTGGGGGAATTTTGAGGCTGAGTATAATGCAGAGATAAATGTTATACCACAAAATTGCAATATGATAATCACATTCTCATTTTTGAGTATTTATCTAATTATCAAATATTTTCATGCAACCTTATTAAACATATTATAAATCCTTACCAGAACTTTACAGGGTAGCATGGTAGATTATGTTTCCAAAGATGGCTATGATACCACGTATTCCACACGTTCTGTTACAATATGACTTTGCCGCTCCAATCTGTTTTATCTTTCCTTGAATCTGCACTGGCCCTGTGACTGTTTAGACTAAAAAAATGTGGCAAAAGTGATGTTTATGTGCATGGAAGCTTCTGCTTTTGTGCTGTGGGTGAATTGGGCTACTAAGTCAGAATTCCCAGCCAACATCAGATCATCATGCATTATGGAAGGCCATAGCTAGCCATGCAAGGGACTATGTAGAAATAAAGAGAGATACATGGTCAAGCTCCAGTTATATCAGCCATCTTAGCAAAGACATTAGCCCATAAGAGTGAAGAGCCACTTTGGACAGTTCAGCTCCCACAGAAACATGTGGGGCAGAGATGAGCTGTTCTCGGTAATCCCACCCCAGTTACAGAATTGTGGGAATATAACTTATTTTTCTGTTTCTAAGACACTAAACGTTTTTACTTAGGATCATCAGTTGCCATAAACTCTGCCTTATTCCTTTATGCTCTGGATGAACTTCATATGCTCCTATTGGAAGGAAGACATCCCCCAGTTGTGCTCTGTAACCCATCTCCACTTACCAAATAAATGATATGTCTATATTTTTTCTCCCCTTTTTTCTGTCATCATCATTTTTCTTCTGGTTACTAGATAATTCATATTAGTGTATAAACATACTTCCATTTTTCTTATACTCTTAACAAATAGTAAAAAAAGAAATTCTCTTGACTCTCTCCTTTTGTCTATTATCTTTTGTAACACAATCATTTGGAAGACTTATCTGTACAAGAGATACAATTCATGACTTACCATCCTCTCTTGAATTTAATCCAGTCTGGCTTTTTTCCCTGTTTACCTCTAAAAATGGTCTTAAGAAAATTACCAATGATCTCCAGATTGCTAAATCCATGGCTCAATGGTGATAATATTTTTATTTTATCAAAACTTTAAAATTATTCTTTACACCTCTTCTTTGTTATACTTAATCAGGAAAGTGTATTATTTCTATTTCTTCCCACCTTTTAACTGGTTCAAACCACCATATTCTTAGATTGAATCACGTCAGTCACATTCTAACTGCTGTCTCTGTTTTTCTACTAATGCCTACTTTTCACAAAGCTCTCAGAATGAACCTGTAAAAAAAATGCCACTCACACCTCTTTCTGTTTAAAACTCTCCAGCATCTTCCCCTTTTCACCCCAAAATTAAATTAAAGAGCTTGTAATAGCTTCCATGGCCCTCCGGGTTTTGTCCCTATACAACTGCTCTAACAGAAGCTCTATCTTCCTTGCTAGCTTACTCCGCTCCAGACTCACTGGCTTTCGGACGATCCTCTGACAAGCAAAAGAGTTTCCGGTTAGAACCCTGAACTTGTTTCCTTGGCTTAAAAGGATGTTTCTATTGTTTTCCACACAGGAAAAAATGCAAGGCCTCCCTTATATTTTTCAGATCTTTGTTCAAATGTCATCTCAGGGATGCCTTCTCGGATTTTCTATTAAAATTGACTCACCGCTATGCTAGCATTTTCTATTCCCTTACCTGGTTTATTTTTCTACACAATACACATCATCTAACAATGTATATATTTTGCCTATTTATTTCATAATTATCAGACTCCCCAAATAAGAATGCCATCTCCAAGAAAGTAGGAAATTTGTTGTTTTTTCATCACTGGTCATTTGATCACTGGTCTAAAACCAAGCCTGATACAATGTGGTGCTCCGTCGATATGTGATAAATGGAAAAATGAATGTGAAAAATTATCAGCATAGGGAAACTTCAAGGAGCATGATAAGAAACAAAAATCGAAATGGAGGTAAAGCTATCTAGTATTCTAAAGATTCAATCTCTTAATGAACTTTCCTCACAGTTAAACCAAATTTTACTCAGTTCATGATGCATCGTAGGCTTGGTTGTTTTGTTTGTGTATGTGTGTGTTTTGTGGGTTTTTCTTTAACAAAACCTTGATATACAACTAAACACACATTTAGTCTTGTTTTTTCAGAGTAAATGAGAAAAAAATTTCCAAAAACAAATTGCCATTTTTAAGATACTTTTAAAAAGTCTTATAATACCTCCAAAACTTTAAAATTTTCATAATGATTTTACCTGTTACAAAAATATTTTAACACAAGCTTTAAGTTAGGTAACACTTAATGATAAAATATTTTACTTTATAACCACATAGACCACTGACATGTGACATAATTTCCAGAGCATATGATCAGAATTCTAACTACTTTATGCATACTAAATATCTGTTGTAAGATGTTATAAACTAGTATCTAAATTATAAACAATACAATAGCAATAATATCATTACAATTAACAGACTGTTTTGAAACATTGTAATGTCGGTGATTTCTACTTGTACGTTCTTGGCATTTTACATATATTTTTCTATCTTTTTTGCAATATTGCTCATGTGCATTATCGTTTCCCTTTTCTAGATGAAAAATAAGGACAGCAGAATTCATATAATTTGTCCAATATCACATATCTAGTTAATTACACAGTTAGATATGGTTATAAATACATTGTTTGGAGTACAAACTTACCACAAGCTGATCATATTTCCATATTTCCACTTCCTTCCCGGTTTTTTTTTGCATTATGCTAATGTCAATAAGCCCCCTAACTTTTAAGTATGATACAAAAAAGATATAGATAGAAAAAATGTATTAATGATTTAATGCAGGTATTAAATGTTCATTTAATAAATAAAGTAAGTGACTACTAGAGTGAAGTCTGTTGAACTGGCTCACAGGGATTGTAAAATTTTATAAGCCAGACATTTAAAGAGATATGGCTTCAAATTCAATATTCTTTCTGCCATGTTTATATATTTACAACCCCCATTCTACTGTTATAGTCTTGCAGATTTTTAATTTCAGAAATTGATTTTTCAGTTTTTGAATTATATATAAAATTTTATATATATATATAAACTATCTCTGTATCTGTCTAGATTTCCATCTATTTATTTGTGGCAGTATTTTATTTTATTTAATTTAAGCTACTTGTCATTCTTGCTTTAAAATATTTTCCTGCCAGTTACCATATCTGTCCAGTTTTCTCCTTTTACACAGAGTTTGAAATCCATTATCTGATTTGGATTATTAGAATAGCCTCCAATTATTCTTCTGCATTCCATTTTAACTCATGTAGAATTCATTCTCCACAAATAGGGTAATCTTATAAACATTTTTAAAAATAAAACAAAACAATGACACTTCATATCTTACTTAAAATTTTTCCGTGGCATTCCAGCAAATTTAATAAAATTAAAACTTAATATTTGGCCAACAAAGCCAAACACCTGTTCTATCACAAGCCTGCCTCTGTCCACATTTACAATTCTGTTCCGTTTAGAAGAACAAATCCGCCATCCTGAGCTACACCGGCTTTCTTTCTCTTCCTAAAACACACAAAGCACAGGGTTTTTGCACTAGCTGAAACTTTCTGCCTGAAACCATCTTCACCCATATTATTTCATGACTTATCCCTTCTAGACTCTGAGTTATTGGTGAAAATGTCATGTCCTCCAAAGGACTACTTGCTGCCTAATAGTTCCTAATTTCTTTATTAGTCTATTCATTTATTTTGTGGCTTCCTCCACAAGAATATAAGCTCCACAAGAGCAGGGGATTTTGTCTTATTCGTATCATTCTATCTTCAAAGAGGGTAAGAGTACTTGACACATTATTGGCACTCAGTAAGCAATTATTGAATATGCAACATGCAATGATAGGAGTGCCCCAATTAGTATAGAAAATCATAGATACGTCTTTGTAGGAAAAGACACTTGCAGAATTTCAAGTTAGAAAGATTAAGATTTGCTCAGGTGTCCTTTATGTGTGGGCTGAAAAAAAAAAAAGTTGTTATCCTGAAAAGAATAACACGGTATGAGGGAGTTCACCTTACATGGATAAAGAAGGCTGTGTTGATGACCTCAAAGGAAAAGGCAACACAAGAAACTAAATGTTTATAAGGTAATGTCACTTCTTAGTAAAGCTTGTGATTAAGACTGGAAGACAGAAGATACTCTTTACTTGGTGTTCCAGCAATCTTGCTTGATAAAAATGTCTTGGTATAAGATCATGAAGAAAAAGTAAGTGTAATTATTAGGATGAAGGGGAGAGAACTTTGCTTTCTAACCAGGGACCTCAGCCAGCTGGAGAACACTTGCTACACTTGACTAGCAATCACTGAACTGTGTATAATCAATGCCCTTTTGTAATCCTGTGATGGTGACCAAAGCAATACTGAAAATAACTATAGTTATCACTAATTATGAGTAGTTATCCCTCCCTCTGATATTTGAAAACATCACTGAATATTTTGGATTGAATAAACCATGCTTGATATTCTTAAATAATTCTGGACATGGATAGTCTCAAGAGAAAAATAATGGACTTCCTGCTAATAAGATCAGAATAAGGTCAATATGATTAAATGGAATCACATGACTATGTGTATCCTAAACTAGTAAATTAGGTTTTTCTAGTTCCATGTAACGTACAATAATATGCAGTTATTAAAATTATATCGAAACTATTTTATAAAGTTAGATGATATTTAAATGTAATGATAAAAGATTAGATTTCAAAGTCATAAAAACATTCTGATTACACATACACAATATTGAAAAATCACTGAAATTTTTTATATTTGGTTGGTGATATGATGCTGGATTTTAGCTTTCTTTTTCATATTTTCCCAATGCATATAATGCAAATACATGACTCATAATCAGGTAAATAGATTCAAATTAAAAAAATACAAATCACCAGTATTTTCATACTTTTTAACAGCCTACACTTCCAACTGCAGGGACTCAGTTTGCCTGAGAATTCAAATAAATAAACACAAGTTACATTAAAAAATACTTGTTTTGATTAATTCCTTCAATTTTACTTGCATAATAATCACAATTCTTAGTTAAATTCATCTGAGTACTTTAGTTCTTTGAAATTTGCCTAGTGGTATATTTTAATTTTATCTCATAATCACATGAAATTTGGATATAAAAGATTCTTCAAGTGTGTGTGCATCTGTTTGCTATTCAAAAAAAGGCACTCTGAGGAGTACAATTTTCCATAGGCCATCAGGCATAAAATGCAAGAAATCTTCTGAATTATTGATATATCAGAGGCATACAATAGCAGCTTACATGATGTGTTTTGTTCCTTTTACTCTGATGTATCAGATTTTGTTTTAATACACTCATAATCTAAGAAGCATTTTGCAATGTAATAAATATTTATTTAACCCAACTTTTCTCAATTCCAGCACCCCATTTTTGTATTACTATTTTCATTTATTTATTTATTTTGAGGGGGGAGTCTCTCTCTCTGTCACCAAGGCTGAAGTGCAATGGCACAATCTGCAACCTTCACCTCCCAGGTTCTAGTGATTCTACTGCCTTATCCTCCCGAGTAGCTGGGACCACAGGCACACACCACCAAGCCTGGCTAATTTTTGTATTTTTAGGAGAGATGGGGTTTCACCATGTTGGCCAGGCTAGTCTTCAACTCCTGACCTCAGGTGTTCCACCCACCTTGGCTTCTCAAAGTGCTGGGATTACAGGCATGAGCCACTTTCCACAGCCCTATGTTTTTTGTTTTTTGTTTTTTTTCTATACTTTAAGTTCTAGGGTACATGTGCACAACTTACAGGTTTGTTATATATGTATACATGCGCCATGTTGATGTGCTGCACCTAGTAACTTGTCATTTACATTAGGTATATCTCCTAATGCTATCCCTCCCCTCTCCCCACCCACCCCATGACAGGCCCCAGTGTGTGATGTTCCCCTTCTTGTGTCCAAGTGTTCTCATTGTTCAATTCCCACCTATGAGTGAGAACATGCGGTGTTTGGTTTTTTGTCCTTGCGATCATTTGCTGAGAATGATGGTTTCCAGCTTCATCCATGTCCCTACAAAGGACATGAACTCATCCTTTTTTATGGCTGCATAGTATTCCATGGTGTATATGTGCCTTATTTTCTTAATCCAGTCTATCATTGATGGACATTTGGGTTAGTTCCAAGTCTTTGCTATTGTGAATAGTGCCACAATAAACATACGTGTGCATGTGTCTTTATAGCAGCATGATTTATAATCCTTTGGGCATATACCCAGTAATGGGATGGCTGGGTCAAATGGTATTTCTAGTTCTATATCTTTGAGGAATCGCCACACTGTCTTCCACAATGGTTGAACTAGTTTATGGTCCCACCAACAGAGTTGTCCTTGTCTCTATTTCTGTTCAAGCCCATTGTAGTCAATCTTGAATGATTGCCTCACAAAGCCTTAAGAGCATAACATTTACATTATAGGCATTAATAATAATCAGTAAACATGTTTTATTTATGTGTTATACTTGATTGTCAACACAATAACTCTAGTATTCTCATATAGAATAATATAAAAAGTTACAACTGAATTTCTGAAAAAGCAAAACACAGCTTCTAGCTAATATCTCAAAATTGTGTTTGCCAAAATGTTCATAATAACAGAAAACAAAAAGACCTGTTTCTTTTGACTGTGGAAAGCATATATATTGATCAAATTAAGGAATATGTAATGTGAAAATACAAAATGTAAGTCATTTCAAAACTGAGAGTTGTGATATTATTTTCTTCTGAACAATTATTAATTCAGTGCTAACTATAAGATATCAACAGTGATTTGTCCAGCATACAATACTATATCAAAACTTAGTGACCTAAAATAATAGTTTATTATTATTCTCATGCCAATTGGTTGGTCATGATTCATTTAATCTAGGATTGACTCTGTTAACCTTGACTTAGCTAGTCTGTCTTTCTAAGGGTCAGATGGTGGCTCAATTCCTGGTTGTACTTTTGTTGAAAATCTTTGTTTAGGCAGCTCTATTCTATTTGTCTTTGATCTTTCTCCTGAGACTATGGGCTAGCTCAGGTGTGATCTTCGTTTGTTATTGCCAGGAGTGAGTAAGCCCAGGGGTATGAGCACTTGTTAAGCTGCCTGTGTTACATGTACTAATATCTCACTGGACAAAACAAGCAAAATGTTGCTACCAAGAGGCTAAGAACTGTACTCTAATCCTCAGTAAGAGGATGCTGCAAAGTTATGTGACAAAGAGAATGGATATAGCCTGGAATAAAAATTCGGGCCATTAGTCCAATCTACCAGAGAGGGGGAAAGTTAATCATGCCCATTGTATCCTATAAGATAAAGATAAAAATAAAAATACCAATTAAATTATTTCCAATTCAAAATTGTGAACTGTACCTATACACTTACTTCAAAAAATATTAAAGTGAGTATACTAGAGGGAGAGAGAAAGAGAGAGTAATGTTGGGCTCTAATTGAATACAGAAATTCAGATAAATGTTGCAAGATGGGGAGAGTGATAGGTCAGGCATAATGAATGGAAAACATGATGTCTTAGTGAAAAAAAACATGTGGTTTGGAATTGGGGAGTAATGGTAAGTATAATTAAAAATTTTGCATGGGCTAAATTATAGAAACTGGGCCCAACATTTAAAACTAAGTTAGGTAAAGTCATTGCAGTTATGTTTAGCAAAATGAAACAGACAATAATTGGAAGACTACTTGGAAATTGTTGCAATGAAATCAGGCATTAGGTAGCATTGAAGATGAAGAGGAAAAAAAGATAAACACAGCATTGAGATTTTTATAAGAATTCAACAGGATTGATAGCTATCAAGACATAACAATTCATTCCAAGAGGTCTTAAATACCTCAGAAGTGCAAAATGCTACTTGTAAAATTTAAATAGTTGGCATTCTCTGACCTTAATGGGTTTGGGGATTGTACTAGATTTGGAATGACAAACAAAGCGTTATGCTGTCTTTGTAAAAACTAATATTTTCTAAGACAATAATGTCTTATATTTCTGGAGATTGTTGGAATCTGATTGTTGGATTAACTGAAAAAAAAAATTCTTCCTTATGGCAAACAAACAAACAAACAACAAAAAATAAACACTACAGACCAATACACCTGATGAATATAGATGCAAAAGTTCTCATAAAAATACTAGCAAACCAAATCCAACAGCACGTGAAGAAAATGATCCACCATGAATAAGTGGGTCTTATTTCAAGAGGTCTTAAATACATCAGAAGTACAAAGGATAATTCAACATATGCAAATCAATAAATGTAATGAATCACATAAACAAAATTAAGGACAAAACCATATGATCTCAATAGATACAAAAAAAGTGTTTGATAATATTATGCGTCTCTTCATGAGAAGAAACCCTCAGAAAACTAAGCATAGAAGAAACATATCTCAAAATAATAAAGGTTGTGTATGACAAACCCACAGCATACTGAATGGAGGAAGTTGAAAGCATTCCCTCTGAGAACTGGAAGAAGACAAGAATGCCCACTTTCATCACTTCCATTTAATATAGAATTGGAAGTCCTAGCCAGGGCAATTGGAAAATTGAAAGAAATAAGCAGCACCCAAATTGGAAAAAAGGAAGTCAAAATATCTTTTTTTTGTTGACAATATGATCTTACATCTAGAAAAACTAAAGACTCCATCAAAAAACTCTTAGATTTGAAAAATGAATTCAGTAAAATTTCAGCATACAAAATCAACTCACGAAAATCAGTAGGATTTCTATACATTAGTAATTTTCAAGCTGAGAACCAAATCAAGAGGAGAATCCCATTTACAATAGCTAAATAAAAACTAAAATACCTAGAAATATATTTAATCAAGGAGGTGAAAGAGCTCTACAAGGAAAACTATAAAACATTGATGAAAGAAATCATGGATGGCACAAACAAATGGAAAAAATCCCATGATCATGGATCAGAAGAATTAAGATAGTTAAAATGATCATACTGCCCAAAGCAATTTATAGATTCAATGTAATTCCTATCAAAATAAAACATTATTTTTCACAGAATTAATAAAAATAATTTTTAAAATATTAGGAAATCAAAACTAAAAGTCCAAAAGCCAAAGCAACTGTAAGTGAAAAGAGCAAAGCTGGAGGCATCATATTATCTGACCTCAAATTACACTGCAAGGCTATTATAACCATGATCTTTGACAAAGTGGACAAAAGCATATACTGAGGAAAGGATACCCTATTCAATAAATGATAATGAAAAAAATAGATTTTTATATGCAGAAGAATGAAACTATACTTTTTTTGCCTCTTCATCATGTACAAAAATCAACTCAAGATAAATTAAAGACTCAAATGTAAGACCTAACACTATAAAAACACTAGAAGAAAACCCAGGTAAACTCTTCTGGACACTGGCCGAGGCAAATAATTCATAACTAAGACCTCAAAAGCACAGCAACAAAAACAAAAATAGGCAAAGGGCACCATATTAAACTAAAAATTTTCTACACAGCCCATGTAATAATCAACAAAGTGAACAAATGCCCTGCAGAATGGGGGAAAATATTTGCAAACTATCCTTCCAACAGGGGACTAATACCCAGAATCTACAAGCAGCTCAAACAATTCAACAACGAAAGTTAAATAACCATATTAAAAAGTGGTCAAAGGACATTAATTGACTTTTTTTATAAAAGAAGACACATAAATGGTCAAAAACCATATAAAAAATGTTCAACATTACTAATCAGAATAATGCAGATTAAAACCACAGTGAGATATCATCTTACACCAGTCAGAATGGCTATTATTAAAAAGCCAAAAAAGTAACAGATGTTGCTGAGTACGGGGAGAAATGTGAAAGCTTACAAACTGTTGTTGGGTATGTAAATTAATACATTTATGTAAAGCAGTATGGAGATTCTCAAAGAACTAAATATAGAACTACCATTCCTTCCAGCAAACTCACTACTGGGTATCACCCAAGGGAAAAGAAATGATTTTGTCAAATAGATACCTGCACTCTTCTGCTTATTGCAGCACTAGTCACAGAAGCAAAGATATAGAATCAACTTAAGTGTCCACTAATGGATTACTGAATAAACAAATGTGGTGTACACTTACACACACACACACAAATACTATTCAGCCATAAAAAAATAAAATCATGTCTTTCTCAGCAATATGGATGGAAGTGGAGGCCATTATCTTAAGGAAACAACTCAGAAACCCAAAGTCAAACACTACATCTTCTGACTCATAAATGGGAGCTGATATGGTTTGACTGTGTCCCCACCCAAATCTTATCTTGAACTGTAGCTCCTATAGTACCCACATGTCATAGGAGGGACCTGGGGGGAGGTAATTGAATCATAGCGATGGGTTTTTCCACTGCTGTTCTCGTGATAGTGAATAAGCCTCATGAGGTCTGATGGTTTCATGAAGGGCAGTTCCCCTGCACACACTCTCTTGCCTGCCACCATGTAAGATGTGTTTCTGCTCCTCCTTCACTTTCTGCCATGATTGTGAGGCCTCCCCAGCCATGTGAAACTGTGAGTTTATTAAACCTCTTTTTCTTTATAAATTACCCTGTCTCGGGTATGTCTTTATTAGCAGCATGAGAACAAATTAATACAGAAGCTAAATAATGTTTACACATAAACATAAAGTGTGGAATAATATACATCCTATACTGGGAAGTATTGGAAGGTGAATGGGGAGGGAAGAAAAATTACTTAGTGGGTACAATGTACATTATTTCGGTGATGATTACACTAAAAGCCCAAACTACACCACTGTGCAATATGTCCTTGAAACAAAACTGCAATTGTACCACTCAGGACATAGGCATGGGCAAGGACTTCATGACTAAAATACCAAAAACAATGGCAACAAAAGCCAAAATAGACAAATGGGATCTAATTAAACTAAAGAGTTTCTGCACCACGAAAGAAACTACCATTAGAGCAAACAGGCAACCTACAGAATGGGAGAAAATTTTTGCAATCTACCCATCTGACAAAGGGCTAATATCCAGAATCTACAAATAACTTAAACAAATTTACAAGAAAAAAGCAACCCATCAAAAAGTGGGCAAAGGATGTGAACATACACTTCTCAAAAGAAGACATTTATGCAGTCCACAGACACATGAGAAAATGCTCATCATCATTGATCATCAGAGAAATGCAAATCAAAACCACAATGAGATAGCATCTCATGCCAGTTAGAATGGTGATCATTAAAAAGTCAGGAAACAAGAGATGCTGGAGAGGATGTGGAGAAATAGGAACGCTTTTACACTTTTGGTGGGAGTGTGAATTAGTTCAACCATTGTGTAAGACAGTGTGACAATTCCTCAAGGATCTAGAACTAGAAATACCATTTGACCCAGCCATCCCATTACTGGATATATACCCAAAGGACTATATAAATCAAGCTACTATAAAGACACATGCACACATATGTTTATTGTGGCACTGTTCACAATAGCAAAGACTTGGAATCAACCCAAATGTCCATCAATGATAGACTGGATTAAGAAAATGTGGTATATATACACCATGGAATACTATGCAGCCATAAAAATGGATGAATTCATGTCCTTTGCAGGGACATGGATGAAGCTGGAAACCATCTTTCTCAACAAACTATCACAGGAACAGAAAACAAAACACTGCCTGTTATCACTCATAGGTGGGAATTGAACAGTGAAAACACTTGGACACAAGGTGAAGAACATCACACACTGGGGCCTGTCGCGGTGTGGGGAGCTGGGGGAAGGATAACATTAGGAGAAATACCTAATGTAAATGATGAGTTAATGGGTGCAGCAAATCAACATGGCAAACGTACACCTATGTAACAAATCTGCATGTTGTGCCCATGTGCCCTAGAACATAAAGTGTAATTTTAAAAATCAAAAAAATTAAAAATTTATTCTTTATGACAGTACCTTGGTAATATATTTTATTTATTTATTACAAGTAATAAAAATTATTTGAATCAAATCAGTGAGTGTGTTAGTCAACATTTGGCAAGTATTTATTGAGCTGTTATAGAAGTGGGCACTGTGCTAGATTAATTCACAGAGTTCTGCAATTATTATATGACAGGGAAGAATGCAGCTAATCAGACAATTTCAAGCAAATAAGTACACCTAGAAATCTGAGTATCATGAAAGAAATTCTAGGATATTATGTAGAATACCAGGAGTAATATCTGAATTTCTTGCCTCGTGGGCCAGTGCAACTTACAGAAAGAGTATAACAGAGTGTTTCTCAAACTTATTAAAAAATGTAAATATTCTAAAATGGCAGATAAGTAGAAAATAATATCACAAGTGCTCTTGAAATTATAGATGATTGTACTTTTTATTTTAAACGTTTTTTTCAACTTCTTCATTTTAACCCCCTGAGCTTAAAAATATAAATACTTATTGCAATTAAGAATGATCAAGTGGGCTTCATCCCTGGGATGCAAGGCTGGTTCAACATATGCAAATCAATAAACGTAATCCAGCATATAAACAGAACCAAAGACAAAAACCACATGATTATCTCAATAGATGCAAAAAAGGCCTTTGACAAAATTCAACAACACTTCGTGCTAAAAACTCTCAATAAATTAGGCATTGATGGGACGTATCTCAAAATAATAAGAGCTATCTATGACAAACCCACAACCAATATCATACTGAGTGGACAAAAACTGGAAGGATTCCCTTTGAAAACTGGAACAAGACAGGGATGCCCACTCTCACCACTCCTATTCAACATAGTGTTGGAAGTTCTGGCCAGGGCAGTCAGGCAGGAGAAGGAAATAAAGGGTATTCAATTAGGAAAGGAGGAAGTCAAATTTTCCCTGTTTGCAGATCACATGATTGTATATGCAGAAAACCCCATCGTCTCAGCCTACAATATTCTTAAGCTGATAAGCAACTTCAGCAAAGTCTCAGGATACAAAATCAATGTGCAAAAATCACAAGCATTCTTATACACCAATAACAGACAAACAGAGAGCCAAATCATGAGTGAACTCCCATTGACAATTGCTTCAAAGAGAATAAAATACTTAGGAATCCAACTTACAAGGGATGTAAAGGACCTCTTCAAGAACTACAAACCACTGCTCAATGAAATAAAAGAAGATACAAAGAAATGGAAGAACATTCCATGCTCATGGGTAGGAAGAATCAATATCATGAAAATGGCCATACTGCCCAAGGTAATTTATAGATTCAATGCCATCCCCATCAAGCTACCAATGATTTTCTTCACAGAACTGGAAAAAAAGTACTTTAAAGTTCATATGGAACCAAAAAAGAGCCCGCATTGCCAAGTCAATCCTAAGCCAAAAGTACAAAGCTGGAGGCATCACGCTACCTGACTTCAAACTATACTACAAGGCTACAGTAACCAAAACAGCATGGTACTGGTACAAAAACAGAGATATAGACCAATGGAACAGAACAGAGCTCTCAGAAATAATGCCACATATCTACAACTATCTGATCTTTGACAAAGCTGACAAAAACAAGCAATGGGGAAAGGATTCCATATTTAATAAATGGTGATGGGAAAACTGGCTAGCCATATGTAGAAAGCTGAAACTGGATCCCTTCCTTATACCTTATACAAAAATTAATTCAAGGTGGATTAAAGACTTAAACGTTAGACCTAAAACCATAAAATCCCTAGAAGAAAACCTAGGCAATACCATTCAGGACATAGTCATGGGCAAGGACTTCATGTCTAAAACACCAAAAGCAATGGAACAGAAGCCAAAACTGACAAATGGGATCTAATTAAACTAAAGAGCTTCTGCACAGCAAAAGAAACCACCATCAGAGTGAACAGGCAACCTCCAGAATGGGAGAAAATTTTTGCAACCTACTCATCTGACAAAGGGCTAATATCCAGAATCTACAATGAACTCAAACAGATTTACAAGAAAAAAACTAACAACCCCGTCAAAAAGTGGGCAAAGGATATGACAGACACTTCTCAAAAGAAGACATTTATGCAGCCAAAAAACACATGAAAAAATGCTCATCATCACTGGCCATCAGAGAAATGCAAATCAAAACCACAATGAGATAACATCTCACACCAGTTAGAATGGCGATCATTAAAAAGTCAGGAAACAACAGGTGCTGGAGAGGATATGGAGAAATAGGAACACTTCTACACTGTTGGTGGGACTGTTAACTAGTTAAACCATTGTGGAAGTCGGTGTGGCGATTCCTCAGGGATCTGGAACTAGAAATACCATTTGACCCAGCCATCCCATTACTGGGTATATACCCAAAGGACTATAAATCATGCTGCTATAAAGACACATGCACATGTATGTTTATAGTGGCACTATTCACAATAGCAAAGACTTGGAACTAACCCAAATGTCCAACAATGACAGACTGGATTAAGAAAATGTGGCACATATACACCATGGAATACTATGCAGCCATAAAAAATGATGAGTTCATGTCCTTGTAGGGACATGGATGAAGCTGGAAACCATCATTCTCCACAGCCTATCACAAGGACAAAAAACCAAACACTGCATGTTTTCACTCATAGGTGGGAATTGAACAATGAGAACACATGGACACAGGAAGGGGAACATCACACACCGGGGACTGTTGTGGCGGGGTGGGGGGTAGCGGGGAGGGATAGCATTAGGTGATATACCTAATGCTAGATGACAAGTTAATGGGTGCAGCACACCAACATGGCACATGTATACAAATGTAACAAACCTGTATGTTGTGCACATGTACCCTAAAACTTACAGTATAATAATAATAATAAAAAAAGAACAACAACAAAAAAAAGACTATAAGGGAAGTTTTTCTACCATCTTATAGTTTAATTAGCATAATGCTACTGAATCATGCTTATCCTTTGTGGAAAAAATGGGAAAATTGAAGACAACTGAATCAATATTGATTTTATTACTTTATACATTTGTTTTCTCAGTTGGTGGCATTATAATTCAGAATTTAAAATATCTAAGTATATTTGAATACAAATAAAGGCAGTTTTTTAAATTTATAGATTATGAGAGGCAAATAATTGAGTTGACATGTCTATACTGATGACAAAATTAATGTTAGTTCAGTATTTTAAAACAAATAGTAGAGTATATTTTAATACACATATTTTTTGTTGTGAGTTTATGCCAGTCAAATCATGTTGTTCTTCTGAACCTTTTGTCTGTCTCTAACCCATCTTAAGAACTAGTCAAAACACATTTTCCAAGAAGAATTAGTACTAAATATGTATTTTATTTTACTATAAACATTACAAAAATCGAACATCTCAGTAAATTTTATGCTATTTTATTTATATTGAAGCAAAAATGTTCTGAGAAGGAGACAGAACCAGACTAACCAAATAAAATCCAAATTTTTAAAGTTCGTTTTTCTTTACTGAAAAAAAATTATTTATATAATCAATGAATACCAACCAAGTTTTTGGTACCTTGCTGAGCAGTGGGAGTGTATAGGAACAAAGCAGGGACTCTGTGCTGTCCTGAAGCCACATATCCACTAGGGGGTCTAAATATTAAATATGTACTCATACAAATAATTGTACAATTAAAACTCAGCTAGCAATTTCATGAGCAAACTTAGGAAGCTATGACACCAAACTTAGGAAGCTATAACATTAGAGGAATCCTACTCTGAATCAGGGGAGAGTTAGGAAGACTTCCCTGGAAAGTCACATTACACTGTGCATTGAAAGAACAAGTAGGATTAACTCAGGTGAGTTATTTGTCTGGGAAAAGAAAGGAGCAGAGGGTAGCATATTGATATCAACACTTGAAATATCATATTTCTAGTAAGTATATTTTCTTAGCTACTCTTTAACATTAAAATTAATAGTGAAACTATGTATCTTATTGAAGTTTTCTACCATTGATTGTAATATGTTATCTCTGTGAAGACAAGTCACAACTAAACACTCATATGGAAAATGTCTAGCAGCATTTTCAGTTAAATCAGTATTTACCCATGAAGCAGAGCACACTTTCAAGGTCACACTTTCTTTTCATTACAAATTTCTATATAATAAGAATACACAGTTTTGTCTTGGAACAATATTTACAATCTCTCTATTACCTACACTAAAAATATAAAGGGCCAAAACATTTGGTGTAAGGTTTCCCAATGTGCAAGCCAATAGTTGGTGAAGCGTTTAGGGTTTGCAGTGACCTTGAGGTGGGCTACTGCCCCCACAATCATGTCTTTCATAGGGGAGTTTCAATGTACATACAACAGTTCTTTTTCTCAGGCCACTCCCACTCCCCAGTTGATTTCAGGGACTTACAGTGGAAGGCTTTTGAGCTCACTCTAGTGTTTTTATTTTAAATCACCATGCCTTGTGCAACAGGAGATTGGGCTGATTTGTGGGATTCTATGGACTCTCGTATATAATAAACGTTTCCACTTTTAAAAAGTTAGGCAGGAAATAATAAATTGTTTTTCAGAAAATGAGCTATAGAGTTCTTTGTAAACTTACCCAGAAATGGCACATTATAGATCATTTGTTCCAGTGAACAATAACACATATCACCCATGTTTTCAAAATTTTACGTCCGTGCAAATATTATATTTGTGATTTCATGGAATTGATTAATACAAAAGCAGAACTATGATCATTCTATGTATCTGTGTATGTGAGAAAAAGCTTATAAAGTTTGCAAGTGGATATAAAATTTTGCCCTTCATGTGACCCTGACTTCTAGAGCCTTGCAACCCTTCCCAGACTTCTTTGAGAAATGGGATTCAAGAAGCAACCAGACACATAGCCAATATTTTCCTATATGTTTTACTTTGTTCTTCTTGTTTTTCACAGGTACCTTTCCATTTCAGCTCATAGAGACCAATAACCTCATCTATTTAGTGATACAGCTCACTCAGGAATAATATCAATACCGATTTTCAGTTCTGGTGATCTTTGTTTTTCAATGTGACATATATGAATCTCACTCCTTCATCATCCACATCTAATACTTTGCCTACTCCTATCAATTTACTATACCAAATATATTATGAATCTTTCTATATCTTACTATCACCACCATTGATATAACCAACTATCACTCTTACCTAAGCTACTGTAGTAGATTTCTTTCATCCTTTTACTTTTACTTTTATCATTTTTGAATTTGTTTTACTTTTACTTTTATCATTTTTGAATTTGTTCTCAGAAAAGGTTTCAGAGGGGAACATGTTAAACTATGCATGATATCATGCAATTGAATTATTTATGATAGTTGAGGGGTATTGAATTTTTCCTTGGATGATGACCAAGATCTTTTTTTATTTTATTTTATTATTATTATACTTTAAGTTTTAGGGTACATGTGCACAATGTGCAGGTTAGTTACATATGTATACATGTGCCATGCTGGTGTGCTGCACCCATTAACTTGTCATTTAGCATTAGGTATATCTCCTAATGCTATCCCTCCCCCCTCCCCCCACCCCACAACAGTCCCCAGAGTGTGATGTTCCCCTTCCTGTGTCCATGTGTTCTCATTGTTCAATTCCCACCTATGAGTGAGAACATGCAGTGTTTGGTTTTTTGTCCTTGCGATAGTTTACTAAGAATGATGATTTCCAGTTTCATTGATGTCCCTACAAAGGACAGGAACTCATCATTTTTATGGCTGCATAGTATTCCATGGTGTATATGTGCCACATTTTCTTAATGCAGTCTATCATTGTTGGACATTTAGGTTGGTTCCAAGTCTTTGCTATTGTGAATAGTGCCGCTATAAACATACGTGTGCATGTGTCTTTATAGCAGCATGATTTATAGTCCTTTGGGTATATACCCAGTAATGGGATGGCTGGGTCAAATGCTATTTCTAGTTCTAGATCCCTGAGGAATCGCCACACTGACTTCCACAATGGTTTAACTAGTTAACAGTCCCACCAACAGTGTAAAAGTTTTCCTATTTCTCCACATCCTCTCCAGCACCTGTTGTTTCCTGACTTTTTAAAGATTGCATTCTAACTGGTGTGAGATGGTATTTCATTGCGGTTTTGATTTGCATTTCTCTGATGGCCAGTGATGGTGAGCATTTTTTCATGTCTTTTTTGGCTGCATAAATGTTTTCTTTTGAGAAGTGTCTGTTCCAGTCCTTCACCCACTTTTTGATGGGGTTGTTTGTTTTTTTCTTGAATTTGCTTGAGTTCATTGTAGATTCTGGATATTAGCCCTTTGTCAGATGAGTAGGTTGCAAAAATTTTCTCCCATTTTGTAGGTTGCCTGTTCACTCTGATGGTGGTTTCTTTTGCTGTGCAGAATCTCTTTAGTTTAACTAGATCCCATTTGTCAATTTTGGCTTTTGTTGCCATTGCTTTTGGTGTTTTAGACATGAAGTTCTTGCCCATGCCTATGTCCTGAATGGTAATGCCTAGGTTTTCTTCTAGGGTTTTTATGGTTTTAGGTCTAACGTTTAAGTCTTTAATCCATCTTGAATTAATTTTTGTATAAGGTGTAAGGAAGGGATCCAGTTTTAGCTTTCTACATATGGCTAGCCAGTTTTCCCATCACCATTTATTAAATACGGAATCCTTTCCCCATTGCTTGTTTTTGTCAGGTTTGTCAAAGATCAGACAGTTGTAGATATGTGGCATTATTTCTGAGGGCTCTGTTCTGTACCATTCATCTTTATCTCTGTTTTGGTACCAGTACCATGCTGTTTTGGTTACTGTAGCCTTGTAGCATAGTTTGAAGTCAGGTAGCGTGATGCCTCCAGCTTTGTTTTTTTGGCTTAGGATTGACTTGGCAATGCGGGCTCTTTTTTGGTTCCATATGAACTTTAAAGTACTTTTTTCCAGTTCTGTGAAGAAAGTCATTGGTAGCTTGATGGGGATGGCATTGAATCTATAAATTACCTTGGGCAGTATGGCCATTTTCACGATATTGATTCTTCCTACCCATGAGCATGGAATGTTCTTCCATTTCTTTGTATCCTCTTTTGTTTCACTGAGCAGTGGTTTGTAGTCCTTCTTGAAGAGATCCTTCACATCCCTTGTAAGTTGGATTCCTAGGTATTTTATTCTCTTTGAAGCGATTGTGAATGGGAGTTCACTCATGATTTGGCTCTCTGTTTGTCTGTTATTGGTGTATAGGAATGCTTGTGATTTTTGTACATTGATTTTGTATCCTGAGACTTTGGTGAAGTTGCTTATCAGCTTAAGAATATTTTAGGCTGAGACAATGGGGTTTTCTAGATATAAAATCATGTGATCTGCAAACAGGGACCATTTGACTTCCTCTTTTCCTAATTGAATACCCTTTATTTCCTTCTCCTGCCTGACTGCCCTGGCCAGAACTTCCAACACTATGTTGAATAGGAGTGGTGAGAGTGGGCATCCCTGTCTTGTTCCAGTTTTCAAAGGGAATCCTTCCAGTTTTTGCCCATTCAGTATGATATTGGCTGTGGGTTTGTCATAGATAGTTCTTATTATTTTGAGATATGTCCCATCAATACCTAATATATTGAGCATTTTTATCATGAACGGTTATTGAATTTTGTCGAAGGCCTTTTCTGCATCTATTGAGATAATCATGTGGTTTTTGTCATTGGTTCTGTTTATATGCTGGATTACATTTATTGATTTGTGTATATTGAACCAGCCTTGCATCCCAGGGACGAAGCCAACTTGATCATGGTGGATGAGCTTTTTGATGTGCTGCTGGATTTGGTTTGCCAGTAATTTATTGAGGATTTTTGCATCAATGTTCATCAAGGATATTGGTCTAAAATTCTCTTTTTTGGTTGTCTCTCTGCCTGGCTTTGGTATAAGGATGATGCTGGCCTCATAAAATGAGTTAGGGAGGATTCCCTCTTTTTCTATTGATTGGAATAGTTTCAGAAGGAATGGTACCAGTTCCTCCTTGTACCTCTCGTAGAATTCGGCTGTGAATCCATCTGGTCCTGGACTCTTTTTGGTTAGTCAGCTATCTATTACTGCCACAATTTCAGAGCCTGTTGTTGGTCTATTCAGAGATTCAGCTTCTTCCTGGTTTAGTCTTGGGAGGGTGTTTGTGTCGAGGAATTTATCCATTTCTTCTAGATTTTCTAGTTTATTTTCATAGGGGTGTTTGTAGTATTTTCTGATGGTAGTTTGTATTTCTGTGGGATCGATGGTGATATCCCCTTTATCATTTTTTATTGCATCTATTTGATTCTTCTCTCTTTTCTTCTTTATTAGTCTTGCTAGCAGTCTGTTGATTTTGTTGATCCTTTCAAAAAACCAGCTCCTGGATTCATTAATTTTTTGAAGGTTTTTTTGTGTCTCTATTTCCTTCAGTTCTGCTCTGATTTTAGTTATTTCTTGCCTTCTGCTAGCTTTTGAATGTGTTTGCTCTTGCTTTTCTAGTTCTTTTAATTGTGATGTTAGGGTGCCAATTTTGGATCTTTCCTGCTTTCTCTTGTGGGCATTTAGTGCTATAAATTTCCCTCTACACACTGCTTTGAATGTGTCCCAGAGATTCTGGTATGTTGTGTCTTTGTTCTCGTTGGTTTCAAAAAACATCTTGATTTCTGCCTTCATTTCATTATGTACCCAGTAGTCATTCAGGAGCAGATTGTTCAGTTTCCATGTAGTTGAGAGGTTTTGAGTGAGTTTCTTAATCCTGAGTTCTAGTTTGATTGCACTGTGGTCTGAGAGACAGTTTGTTATAATTTCTGTTCTTTTACATTTTCTGAGGAGTGCTTTACTTCCAACTATGTGGTCAATTTTGGAATAGGTGTGGTGTGGTGCTGAAAAAAATGTATATTCTATTGATTTGGGGTAGAGAGGTTTGTAGATGTCTATTAGGTCCGCTTGGTGCAGACCCGAGTTCAATTGCTGGGTATCCTTGTTAACTTTCTGTCTTGTTGATCTGTCTAATGTTGACAGTGGGGTGTTAAAGTCTCCCACTATTATTGTGTGGGAATCTAAGTCTCTTTGTAGGTCACTCAGGAATTGCTTTATGAATCTGGGTGCTCCCGTATTGGGTGAATATCTATTTAGGATAGTTAGCTCTTCTTGTTGAATTGATCCCTTTACCATTATGTAATGGCCTTCTTTGTCTCTTTTGATCTTTGTTGGTTTAAAGTCTGTTTTATGTGAGACTAGGATTGCAACCTCTGCCTTTTTTTGTTTTCCATTTGCTTGGTAGATCTTCCTCCATCCTTTTATTTTGAGCCTATGTGTGTCTCTGCACGTGAGATGGGTTTCCTGAATACAGCACACTGATGGGTCTTGACTGTTTATCCAATTTGCCAGTCTGTGTCTTTTAATTGGAGCATTTAGTCCATTTACATTTAAAGTTAATATTGTTATGTGTGAATTTGATCCTGTCATTATGATGTTAGCTGGTTATTTTGCTCATTAGTTGATGCCTAAAAGAGCTCCTGAAGGAAGCACTAAACATGGGAAGGAACAACCAGTACCAGCCACTGCAAAATCATGCCAAATTGTAAAAACCATCAAGGCTAGGGTGACCAAGATCTTTAACATAGTTTATAAGGCTCAGTTTATAATACTTTTCCAACTATCTCTCTCATTCCTCCCTAGCCCTTGCTAAGCAACATTCAGCCATATTGGTTTTCTCAGTTTCTGATGTATGCCAGGCTTCTATCATCTGCACCCCTGTATTCCCAGCACCTGGAAAAATATGTGACATACAGTAGGCACTCAGTACATATTAGTTAAATGAATGAAGGAGAAAATAAATCGATGTTTATTTTTGATAACACTGGTAGGTTTTTTCAGGGCCATTTTGTGATTCCTCAGCCTCTTTCTATACCCGTATCTCTTTGCTTCAATACTATTGGAGACAATTTTGTTGTCCCAGCTCATCTTTTCAACCTGTTCACACATCATAGGTCTATGGATTACTTTTCTTTAAATCACTTACCTAGTGCTGGTCCAATCAGCTGTGGCCGTGGTGAAGGAGTCGCATAGTTAAAAATATGGGCCTTCTCATTACAAGTTTTTGAGTAAAGAAAAAACCTAAATTACTCATTTGTTTTTTCTACTTTTCTGACTCTTCCTATTCAGTTTGGTGGTGGTGTTGGTCATGGTAGTTCCTTCTCATCTCCCTAACCTCTAATCTTGGGCTCAGTCCTGGATGTCTTGTCACTCACACTACACTGAATTTCTTGGTAATCTAATCAAATCTCATGATTAAAATAAATCTATATACTGACAACTACCAAATATTGTCAGTTTGATGTTACACTGGATTCCAGAGGTAAATAATGGTTTCCTTATATCTTCTTGTCTACTGGCCCCTCCTGACCATTAACAATCTCAGACACGTTATGCTCAATGTTGAGCTCCTCATATATGTCTCAACTATGCTCTTCCTCCTGTCCTCCTCATGTCAGCAAATGGCAACTCTATTATTCCTGCTACTTAATTCAAAAAGCTTCGAATTATTCTTTGTTCCTTTCTTTCTCTCATACCCAATATCCGATCTACCTGCAAACCTTGTTACTGTACCGGCAGAATATATTTGCAACCACTACCAACATGCAGAATTCTTAATTTAAGACACTACCATTGTTCACCCAGTTGGCCTCCCAACTTTCACCATTGTCCCCTTTAGTCTACTGGAAGCATAGCAGCAGCTAGAGTGACTCTTTAGAACATCACTCTGTTCATTTCAATCCACCACTTAAAATCCTCCAATATCTCTCCATCTCAATTATATACACCAAATTCCTTACAATAATCTACAATGTTCTGAAATGTTTTTCTGTAATTTTTGTGACCTCATTAACTGCTTTTTTGCTATATGTTCTCTCTGCTCCAAATGTACTGTTCTACTTCTTGCTTTATAAACACACTAGTCATTCTCTTCCTTACTTTTCTTTGCTCAGAATGCTTTCCTTTTCAGATATTCTTCACAGCCCCAGGTTTTTAATTAAATGCCATCTTTTCCTCTGGGGCTTTTTTTCACCATTCAATCTAAAATTGCACCCTACTATCTTTCCTGAAACCTTTTATTTTTGTCGTTGTTGTAAAAATTTATTTCATTTCATTTTACTTTAAACTTTTATTTTAGGTTCAGAGGTACATGTGCAGATTGGTTATATAGGTAAATTGTGTGTCAGGGGATTTGGTGTACAGATTATTTTGTCACATTGGTAATAAGCATAGTATCTGATAGATAGTTTTTCAGTCCTCACACTCCTCTCACGACCTTCAAGTAGATCCTGATGTCAAAAGTTCCCTCCTTTGTGTCCATGTGTACTCAACTATTAGCTCCTACTTGTAAAACAGAACATGCAGTATTTAGTTTTCTGTTCCTGTGTTAGTTTGCTTAGGATAATGGCCTCCAGCTCCATCCATGTTGCTGTAAAAGGCATAATTTCATTCTTTTTTATGGCTTCATAGTATTCCATGGTATATATGTACCACATTTCCTTTCTCCAGTCTGCCATTGATGGGCACTTAGGTTGATTCCATGTCTTTGCTACTGTGAATAATGCTGTGATGAACACATGCATGCACATGTCTTTATAGTGAAAGGATTTATATTCCTTTGAGTATATACCCAATAATGGGATTTCTGGGTCAGATGATAATTTTGTTTTAAGTTCTTTGAAAAATTGCATTCCTGAAGCTTGTAATCACTTTTTTTTTGCTCATTTCCATTTTTATCAGTTACTACTATATATTACATATTTATATTCCTTTGTTTTCTTCTTAAGAATATGAACTCCATAATGGTAAAGATGTTATCAAGTTTGCTCCTGATATAATGTAAGCACCTAAAACTGACCAGACTATAGTTCACAATGGTGATAAAATACAACACATTTTAAAACTGAAGAATCATTATGATAGGATACTTTGTTAGGAAAGAGAAGAGGTTTGGATCTGTTGGAGAGAGAAAACAGATGCTCATTTTCTAGCAATTTACTGGATGTGACCTAGCAAAATTAACAGTGCCCATTAACAAACATATTTATTTGCATTCACAAATTCATAAAAAGGAGAATAGTGCCTCCTAGGAAAAAAAGTTTTCAGACTGTAATTCATAAGTCCCCTTAAGGATAAGCGTTAAATAAACGTTACATTGACTGTAGATGGCTCCTGGATTGAAAAGAACCATAAGACTCATCATCAAGTCTCAATAATTAGAGAAGATATCTAGTTGCATGACAGCACATGATGGATGTAGAGCCAATACGGACTTAATCTCCGGATGCTATAAATTATTATTATTATTATTGAGATGGAGTTTTGCTCTTTCGCCTAGGCTGGAGTGCAGTGGGACGATCTCGGCTCCCTGCAATCTCCGCCTCCCGGGTTCAAGCGATTCTCCTGCCTCAGTCCCAGGAGTAGCTGGGATTACAGGCACGTGCCACCATACCTGGCTAATTTTTGTATTTTTATTAGAGACGGGGTTTTTTCATGTTGGCCAGGCTGGCCTCGAACTCCTGACCTCAGGTGATCCACCCGCCTTAGCCTCCTATAGTGCTGGGATTACAGGCATGCGCCATCGTGCCTGGCCATATGCATTAATTTTTATGTTTTTATTTTATAATAGTTTTATATTTACAAAGTGTCAAGTACATTACAGACTTTGTTTACTCAGCACACTGTTTCTCCTATAATTAACAATGTGCTACAGTACTGTTGTCCAACTAACTAATATTTGACATATTGTAATGAACTGAAGTCAGATTTAATTTGGATTTCCTTAGTTTTTACCTGATGTCTTTTTCTGTTCCAGGATCCCATATTAACATTTAGTCATCATCTTTGCTTAGCACCCTATTGACTGTGCCAGCTTCTCAGACTTTCCTTGTTTTTAATGTCCTTCACAGTCCGGAGGAATACTGGTAAGATATCTGGAGAATATTCCTCAATTTTGGTTTGTCTTCCTTCAAGATTTTCATTTTTCTTTGATTTTCTGCAGTTTGTATAGAACATGCCTCTGGCGGGTGTGTCTGTATGTAATCCTACTTGATATTTTCTGGCCTTCCTGAATCTGTGTTTTGGCATTTATCATTAATTTTAAACAGAATATTTTGGGGTATTTTTAAAAGAAAACCTGACAATCTCTGTCTTTTAACGGGACTCTTTAAATTTTATATTTGAAGTAATTATAGTGATATATTTAGATCAAATTCTACCACTTGTGTAACTATTTTCTATAATCTGCTTTTTTATTTGTTTTAGTCTCCTTTTCTACCATTATTACTTTTTAATTATTTTTCTCTTTGGGAGTTTCTTTTTAATTCATCTTCAAGTTTACTGTTTTCTTAGCTATGTTAAGTTTACTTAAGCATGTCAAATATTTCTTTGGTTTTTGTTATTCTGACTTTTAATTTCTAGGTTTTCCCTTTTTTCTTTTCTTATAGTTTTCATTTCTCCATTTACGTTATCCATCTGATATTACCGGTCTTCTACCTTTTCAATTAATGTCCTTAACATATTAGTCATAATTTTTTAAAATTCCTTGTCTAATAATACCAACATCTGTGTCATATTAGAATCTGGTTCTGGTGGTTGCTTTATTTATTTGTATTTTGTTTGTTTTTTTTTCTGGTTCTTTTGCATGTCTTGCAATGTTGTCTTGAAAGTAGAAATAATGTATCGAGAAGTAAGTGCTGGGGGTGAATGAGCCTCGAGTGAGCTGATTTTTGTTAATATGGCTGAGTTGAGCTGTGTTTCATGTTTGTTGTCGACATAGGTACAAGATGTTAAATTCCTCTAATGGGTTTATTTCTGACTCTCCTTTTGATTTTCTTATTTCCTTTTTCACTGTTGCTCAGAGAAAGTCTGTGTCTTGTAACTCTTTCAGTTATAAACTATTATAATATTAGAGGCTTGCTGGCATGGTGGAAGGGTGTGGGGGACAGAGACCTCTCTACCTTCTCCTGATTAACTCTTCACCTTTTAGTGGGCCTCTGACATGAAGATGTGGACTTTCAAATATTTCTCTCCCTCCTCCAGAACACATTGGTATTCATTTCCCTTAGAAGTATTTGTTAAAGACAAGATTCTGGGAGGGTTTCACTGTGGTTGAAGAGGGGATCTTTATCAGATCCTCACCATGAGGTCCTAGTAGCATTCCTGAAAAGGTGGTATAAACCCACTGCCCATCATCTCATGATTGCAGCCTTCCTGGAGTTTCTCACTTGTGCTAGTCCCTACACGGCCCACCAGCAATTCAACATGAGCATGTCAGCGTTCCTACTAGTTTTTGGCTTCAAGTGTCCTCTGCCCCTAGTTAACAATTCTTGGGAGTTGTATATCTCTATATTCTAGACTGCCCAATCTCTCCAAATTTCTCAGTGGCAGTTTGCCCTGAGACCTAGATTCTCTGAAGGGTTCAAGAAAAGTTCTTGACTTTTAGTTTGTACAGAATCATCTTTATAAGAGTGAGGAGTTCTAAGGTCTCTATTTTTTGGAAGTAAAATTGAGACTTCTCATGCATTTATCTTGGGGAAAATGTGTCTATAGATTTGACCTAATAAGACCTATGTCACTAAATATTGTAGACAGTCTTTAGCTTGGCCTTTTGAATCATTGTAGAGGGTATCACAAGATCGGTGAATTTTACAGTGGCAGCCTCAGGGGTAGTCTTGATTCCAGTACTGAGCCTAGTCAGAAGGATATAACAATGTCATGAGAGACTTAGAAATCAGAATGCAAGGCTTTCAGTGATCAGCAGTACAGAATGTAGTCTGAGAAACTCAATGAGAGACAGTAGGGTATAGAAGGTAAAATATTCAGGTTAACATGCAATAGCAATTTTTAAAAAACTAAAAAATGTATCTAGGTTTAGGTCTTTTTCTCTCTGATATTTTTTCTTTAAATAAAGATATAGATCATAAAAGTATATTATTTGGAAGAAGGTCAGTGGGATAGGTTTTTCTCATTTCATAACATAATGTATCATGCTATAGATAAGAGTGTTTCATTGGTTAACATCATGACATATATTTAAGAAAGCTCTAGAAGTTTCTAATTTTTTGTAAGATATCCATTAAGTAGAGTACCAAATGAGTTAATTCAGGAATGTTGATTATCAAACACTTAAAAACTTGACATGATAATATCTGAAAGTCTTCAAACTTGGCTGTACAGGGGTCTCTTCATACATCCATCAATTTATTGATTAACTTTATTAAAAATACAAAATATTTGGGAGCACAGTTCACTACACTCTAGTTATCTACAGATTTTTTTTCAGGTTAAATTACTGTGAACTAAATAGTCACTAATATTGAACTGAAAACAGTATTATTGAAGCAAGCCTTTTTTGTTGTTGTTGTTGTTGTTGTTGTTTTTTGAGATGGAGTCTTCCTCTGTCACCCAGGCTGGAGTGCAGTGGCATGATCTCGGCTTACTGCAAGCTCCTCCTCCTGGGTTCATGCCATTCTCCTGCCTCAGCCTCCCAAGCAGCTGGGACTACAGGCGCCCACCACCACGCCTGGCTTATTTTTTGTATTTTTAGTAAAGATGGGGTTTCACCGTGTTAGCCAGGATGGTCTCGATCTCCTGACCTCGTGATCTGTCCACCTCAGCCTCCCAAAGTGCTGGGATTATAGGTATGAACCACCGTGCCTGGCCAAAGTAAGCCATTTTTAATGAAACTACTGGAGGAATGCACTTTAACAATCCTTTTGAAAATTGACTTGTTTGATTTTAAAACAAAGAAACTAATTTTCAATGACTAGGAAATAGTGAAATTATGGCCAGAGTAAGAAAGTGTGGCTTAATACATAAGTAGAAATGTATGCGTCATTGTATGATGACAGGACCTAAAATAACAAAGACGCTAATCAAGATTAACCTGATATGAAAAGTATCAGGCCTTAAAAGTATTTTATGACTTTCTTCTGAATCCTATTTGTACCAGATGGAATAGTTACATAGAATTACACAAAGTTTTCTAAAGAAAATGTAATTGGACAGTGACCATATGTTTTGTTTCTGCTTTCCACCAGTCCTTTGTTACAGGAACATTGGTTTCACATTATTTTCCTAATCAATATCTATCACAGCAGTCTTAATTGAAATACTTCCTACCTTATCTTTTTTGTTGTTGTTTGTTTTTGAGATGGAGTCTTGCTCTGTCTCCAGGCTGGAGTGCAGTGGCACAATCTTGGCTCACTGCAATCCCTGCCTCCCGGTTTCAAGCAATTCTCCTACCTCAGACTCCCGATTCGCTGGGATTACAGGTGCGCACCACCACACCCAGCTAGTTTTTGTATTTTTAGTAGAGACGGGGTTTCACCATGTTGGCCAGGATGGTCTTGATCTCCTGACCTCGTGGGCCACCTGACTCGGCCTCCCAAAGTGCTGGGATTACAGGCATGCGCCACCATGCCTGGCCTCTTCCTAACTTTTCTTATTCAGGTCTAAATTTTACCTTTTCTTGGAGACCAACATAATTAAACCTTTTCCATGAAGACTCTTCAGTGGTCTTTTATACTATCTGTAGCTATTTTTTACTGCTCTGAATTTTATCTGCTCAGAACTTGCTGCTTTGTAACAGCATCTTCTTATTTGCATATTGTTTCTGTGCGGGCCAAATAGGAATGCTTCAAAGACAGATATAGACAAAGAATTGCTGCTAGTGGAGATTCAACTTTTTTCAAAAAATTCACATTTTTTTGTTTTTAATAAATTTATTTCTTTGGATCATGACAGTTATAATTTTAGAAATCTTATTTATTTATTTTTTTTGAGACGGAGTTTTGCTCTTGTTGCCCAGGCTGGAGTGCAGTGGTGCTATCTCGGCTCACTGCAACCTCTGCCTTCCGGTTTCAAGAGTTTCTTCTGCCTCAGCCTCCGGAGTAGCTGGGACACACAGGGGCCCAGCCAAGATGGCTGACTAGAAGAAATAGCATTTCAAGTCTCCTGTGGAAATAAAACATAACTGGCAATAAAAATATCCAGGTTCTTTCATCGAAATTGACTAGAAGGCTCACGTGACCCACAGAGAGAAAGAAAAACAGTGTGGTGTGACAGCCGACCTGACAGCCATATGAGGAAGGGGAACCCCCTACCCCTGGCCAAGGGAGGCAGTGAGTGGGCACGGTACCCAGCCGGGGAACCTGTGCTTTTTCCAGGGAACTGTGGAACCCACGGATTGGAAGATTCTACTCGTAAACCCACACCACTGGGGCCTAGCATCCCAACCCCAGAAAGTGCAGATTCTTACAGCCTTTCAGCTAGAACCTACCTAACTCCCAGGAGGAGGGGTGACCAGCACCTGCTGCAGCTCCCTGCGGTCTAAGCCATTTGAGCTCCTTGGGGGAGGGGCAGCTGCCAGCACTGGGACTCACAGCTGCCTAACATGCTAAGCTCTCTGGGCGGGGGAAGGGCAGCACCCATTTTTATAGCTCCAGGTTGCACTTTTCCCCTGTTGGGGCCAGGGAAGCTTATGGCTTTGTCCAAAGATTTGCCCCCACAGCCCAACACACTGGCTGTGGCAGTCAGTGGCCAGAGTGCCTCTTCAGGTCTAACCCTGACCCATCATTTAAAAACTAAAAGGCAGAAATGAAATCCACAGGCAGACACCCTGGCGCCATGCCCTAGGCCTGGTAGTTAAAGATGGACCCCTGACCTAACAGGTTATGTTATCTATAGATTCCAGACATTGTATGGAAAAGCACTGTGAAAATCCCTGTCCTGTTCTGTTCCAATCTGATTACCAGTGCATGCAGCCCCTAATCACGTACCCCCTGCTTGCTCAATCGATCACGACCCTCTCACACAGACCCCCTTAGAGTTGTGAGCCCTTAAAAGGCACAGGAATTGCTGACTCAGGGAGCTCAGCTGTTGAGACAGGAGTCTTGCCAATATTCCCGGCCGAATAAACCCCTTCCTTCTTTAACTTGGTGTCTGAGGAGTTTTGTCTGTGGCTCATCTTGCTACAGTAGTTCTGAGGGATCTGGGCAGCCCAAACAAGTGGGTTTTTCCCCAGTGAAGCACAGGCTCTCCCCCAAGGGACAAAGTGCTTCGTTAAATGGGTCCTGTTCCCCGTGCCATCCAATGGATGAGACACTCCAACAGGGTTTGTCAGACACCCTATACAGGAGCAATCTTACTAGCATCAGGTTGGTGCTCCTCAAGATCAGAGGTCCCGAAAGAAGGAGAAGGCACCCATTTTTGCTGTTCTCCAGCCTCCTTAAATGACATCTCTGGGCATAGGAGTGAATGAGATGAAAAGGGCCTGAAGTGAAACCCCAGAAAACTGCAGCAGACCTACAGAAGACGGACCTGATTATTGAAAGAAAAACAAGCAGAAAGTGACAACAAGAGCATCAACAACAAACACAAAAAAGTCCCCCACAAAAACCCCAGCCAAGGGTCAGCAGCCTCAAAGACTGAAACTAGACAAACTCATGAAGATGAGAAATAATCGGTGAAAAAATGCTGAAAACCTAAAAGGCCAGAGTGCTTCTTCTCCTTCAAATGATCGAAACATCTCTCCATCAAGGGCCCAGAACTGGATGGCGGATCAGATGGATGAATTTTCAGAAATAGGCTTCAGAAGATGGGTAATACAAAACTATGCTGAGCTAAAGTAGCATGATCTAATCCAATACAAAGAAGCTAAGAACCTTGATAAAAGGATGGAAGAATTGCTAACTAGAATAACCAGTTAGTGAGGAATGTAAACGATCTGATGGAGCTGAAAAACACAGCACAAGAACTTTATGAAGCATACACAAATATCAACAGCTAAATTGAACAAGTGGAAGAAAGGATGTCAGAGTTTGAAGACCACCTTACTGAAATAAGACATGTAGACAAGAATAGAGAAAAAAGAATGAAAAGGAATGAACAAAGCCTCCGAGAAATATGGAACTTCATAAAGGACCAAACCTACGATTGATTGAAGTACAAAAAGAAGAGGAGGAGAATGGAAAACACACTTCAGAATATTAACCAGGAAAACTTCAGGAAATACAGAGAACACCATTAAGATATTCCATGAGAAGAGCAACCCCAAGACACATAATCATCAGATTCTCCAAGGTTGAAATGAAGGAAAAGCTGTTAAGGTCAGCCAGAGAGAAAGGCCAGGCCACCTACAAAGGGAAGGCCCTCAGACTAACAGCGGACTTCTCAGCAGAAACTCTGCAAGACTGAAGAGACTGGGGGCCAAAATTCAATATTCTTAAAGAAAAGATTTTTCAACCCAGAATTTCATATCCAGCCAAACTAAGCTTCATAAGTGAAGAAGAAATAATATCCTTTCCAGACAAGCAAATGATGAAGGATTTGGCTACCACTAGGCCTGCCCTGGAAGAGCTCCTGGAAGAAGCACTGAATATGGAAAGAAAAAACTGGTATCAGCCATTGCAAAAACACACCAAAATATAAACAACAATGACACTATGAAGAACCTGCATCAACTAGTGTGCAAAATAACCAAATAGCATCATGATAACAGGATCAAATTCACAAATAACAATACTAACTTCAAATATAAATGGGCTAAATGCCCCAGTTAAAAGATGCAGACTGGCAAATTGGATAAGGAGTCAAAACCTATCAATGTGCTGTATTCAGGAGACCCATCTTAGGTGCAAGGACACAGGCTCAAAACAAAGAGATGGAGGAAAACTTACCAAGCAAATGGAAAGCAAAGAAAAAAAGCAGGGGTTGCAATCCTAGTCTCTGACAAAACAGACTTAAACCAACAAAGATCAAAAAGACAAAGAAGGGCATTATATAATGGTAAATGGAATAATTCAACAAGAAGAGCTAACTATTCTAAATATATATGCACCCAAAATAGGAGCACCCAGATTCATAAAGCAAGTTCTTAGAGACTTACAAAGAGACTTAGACTCCCACAGAATAATAGTGGAAGACTTTAACACACCACTGTCAGTGTTAGACAGATCAATGAGACAGAAAATTAACAAGGATACTCAAAACTTGAACTCAGCTGTGGATCAAGTGGAGCTAGTAGATGTCTACAGAAGTCTCTACCCCAAATCAACAGAATATACATTCTTCTCAATGTCACCTGACACTTATTCTAAAATTAACCACATAACTGGAAGTAAAGCACTCCTCAGCAAATGCAAAAGAACTGAAATCATAACAAACAGTTTATCAGACCACGGTGAAATAAATTATAACTCAGGATTAAGAAACTCGCTCAAAACTATATAATTTCACAGAAATCGAGCAAGCTGCTCCTGAATGACTCCTGGGTAAATAATGAAATTAAGGCAGAAATCAAGAAGTTCTTTGAAACCAATGAGAACAAAGAGACAACATACCAGAATCTCTGTGATACAGCTAAAGCAGTATTAAGAGGGAAATTTCTAGCACTAAATGTCCATATCAGAAAGCTAGAAAAATCTCAAATTGACACCCTAACACCACAATTAAAAGAGCTTGAGAGGCAGAAGCAAGGTTATTCAAAAGCTAGCGGAAAACAAGAAATAATTAAGAGAAGAGAAGAATTGGAGGAGATAGAGACAGGAAAACCCTCAAAAAAATCAATGAATCCAGGAGCTGGTTTTTTAAAAAAATTAACAAAACAGATAGACCACTACTAGACTAATAAAGAAGAGAGAGAAGAATCAAATAGACACAATAAAAATGATAAAGGGGATTTCACCAGTGACCCCACCAAAATACAAACTCGCATCAGAGAATATTATAAACACTTCTACCCAAAGAAACTAGAAAATCTAGAAGAAATGGATTAATTCCTGGACGCATACACCTTACCAAGACTAAATTAGGAAGAAGTTGAATCTCTGAATAGACTAATAACAAACTCTGAAATTGAGGCAGTAATTATTTCCTACCAACCAAAAAAACTCAGGGCCAGAGCTGAATTCCACCAGAAATAGAAGGAGAGCTGGTATCATTCCTTCTGAAACTATTTCAAACAATTGAAAAGGTGGGACTCCTCCCTAACTCAATTTATGAAGCCAGCATCATCCTGATACCAAAACCGGGAAGAGACACAGCAATAAAACTTCAGGCCAATATCCCTGATGAACATCAATATGAAAATCCTCAATAAAATACTGGCAAATCAAATCCAGGGGCACATAAAACAACTTTTCCATCACAATCAAGTTGGCTTCATTCCTGGGATGCAAGGCCGGTTGAACAAACACAAATCAATAAACGTAATTCATCTCATAAACAGAACCAAAGACAAAAACCACAGGATTATCTCAGTAGATTCAAAAAAGGCTTTTGGTAAAACTCAACATCCCTTCATGTTTAAGACTCTCAATATACTAAGTATTGATGGAAAATATCTCAAAATTATAAGAGCTATTTATGTCAAACCCACAGCCAATATCATATTGAATGGGAAAAAGCTGGAAACATTCCCTTTGAAAACTGGTACAAGACAAGAATGCCCTCTTTCACCACTTGCATTCAACATAGTATTGGAATTTCTGGCCATGGCAATCGGGTAAGAGAAAGAAATAAAGGGTATTCAAATAGGAAGAGAGGAAGTCAATTTGTCTCTGTAGGCAGGTGACATGATTTTATATTTAGAAAACCCCATCTCTTCCAGCCCGAAAATTTCTTGAACTGATAAGCAAACTCAACAAAGTCTCAGGATACAAAATCAATGTGCAAAAACCACAAGCATTCCTTTACACCAACAATAGCAAGCAGGGAGCCAAATCATGAATAAACTCCCATTCACAATCACTACAAAGAGAATAAAATACCTAGGAATGCAGCTAACAAAAGATTTTAAGTACCTCTTCAAGGGGAACTACAAACCACTACTCAAGGAAATAAAAGAAGACACAAGCAAATGGAAAAACATTCCATCCTCATGGATAGGAAGAATCAATATCGTGAAAACGGCCATACTGCCCCCCAAAATTTATAGATTCAGTGTTATTCCCATCACACTATCATTCACATTCTTCACAGAATTAGAAAAAAAAAATTTAAATTTTATATGGAATCAAAGAAAACCTCATATAGCCAAGACAATCTTACACAAAAAGAATAAAGCTGGAGGCATCATGCTACCTGACTTCAAACTATACTACAAGGCTACAGTAACCAAAACAGCATGGTACTGGCACCAAAACAGACATATAGACCAATGGAGCAAAACAGAGACCTCAGAAATAACACAACACATCTAGAACCATCTGATCTTTGATAAACCTGACAAAAACAAGCAATGGGGAAAGGATCTCCTATTCAGTAAATGGTTCTGAGAAAACTGGCTAGCCATATGCTGAAAACTGAAACTGGACCCTTTCCTTACACCTTACACAAAATTAACTCAAGATGGATTAAAGACTTGATGTAAAATCCAAAACCATAGAAACCCTGGAAGAAACCTCAGGCAACACCATTAAGGACATAGGCATGGGAAAGACTTCATGACCAAAACACCAAAAGCAATTGCAACAAAAGCCAAAATTGGCAAATGAGATCTAATTAAACTCAAGAGCTTCTGCACAGCAAAAGGAACTAGCATCATAGTGAACAGGTAACCTACAGAATGGGAGAAAGTTTTTACAATCTACCCACCTCACAAAGGTCTGTTATCCAGAATTTACAAGGAACATAAACATATTTACAAGAAAAAAAGTAACCCCATCAAAAAATGGGCAAAGGATATTAACAGACACTTCCCAAAGAAGATATTTACATTGCCAACAAACACATGAATAAAGCTCAACATCAGAGAAATGCAAATGAAAACCATAGTGAGATACCATCTCACACCAGTCAGAATGGCGATTATTAGAAGGTCAGGAAACAATAGATGCTGGCAAGGCTCTGGAGAAAAAGGAATGCTTTTACACTTTTGGTGGAATGTAAATTAGTTTAGCCATTGTAGAAGACAGTATGGCAATTTCTCAAGGATCTAGAACCAAAAATACCATTTGACCCAGCAATCCCATTACTGAGTATATACAAAAAGGAATATAAATCATTCTACTCTAAAGACACATGCCCATGTATGTTAACTGCAGCACTATTTACAATAGTAAAGACCTGGAACCAACCCAAATGCCCATCAATGATAGACTGGATAGAGAAAATATGGTACATATACACCATAGAATACTATGCAGCCACAAAAAGGAATGAGATCATGTCCTTTTCAGGGACACGGAAGAAGCTGGAAGCCATGGTCCTCACCAAACTAACACAGGAACAGAAAACCAAACCCTGCATATTCTTACTCATAAGTGAGAGCTGATCATTAAGAACACATGGACACAGGGAGGGGAACGTCACACACCAGGGCCTGTTGGGGGTGGAGGGTGAGGGGAGGGAACTTATAGGACGACTCAGTAGGTGCAGCAAACCACCAAGGCACATGTATACCTATGTAACAAACCTGCATGTTCTGCACATGTATCCTGTTTTTGTTTTGAAGAAATAAAGAAAAAAATAAGGTTAATCCTACCTTGGGGTTTCTAACATGGTAGTGACAGGAACTTCCAGATGGGAGAAGCAACCCTAGGTAACAGAACAATTTATTCAGCTATTAGTGCAAAGAAAGTGTATTTACCACTACCTTGATTTCCACACTCAATTCCAATCCCAATTGTAGTAGTATATTCACATTATTGTGATAGTTTTAAGGTATTCCTTCAATTACACATAATCAAAAATAAGAGTCTTAGTAATTACAGTATTGGGTAAGAATTAATACTCATTTGACAAAAATAAAAAAATAAATGATGTACTTCCACTTCTGTTAGGTTTGGTTTTGAATTGGCCCCTAGTTTCATTATCCCTTTCTTTCCATCAAGATATATATTTTCTATTCGTACTAGCTGTTTCATTTGAAAAATCAGGAAAATATTTGTAAATCAATAAGATTTTGCAGAGAGAAAATTTTGTCAGACTTTTGCATAGCCTTCTGGATGGATATGTTTATGCCATTTCTTTATCCCTGGGAGCAAAATTAAACAATAGTGAGAACATTCCATTATTGTCACTCTAAGTTTTCAGAATAAAGCTGAGGAGTTCTGAATTTATGAAAGAATGTTTTACTCAAGAAACTCAAAAACTCTAAGTCTATTATGTAAAGTAGAAAGTAAGCTGAATAAACAGAGAAAGTTGAATTTCCACCCAGCCTGTCTAGTCTTCTGTTTTAAATACAGTCTTTACTTATGGGCCTTTTTCACATAGTGGTATGTGTTTTCACTGGACATTGATTACTATTATTGTAGGGCTAGTTTGGATCAAATCTCCTTCCCACAACAAATTTCCTATCAGAGCTAATGGGTTTGCAGCTCATTTATAATGATCATAGTGGCAGGAATTTAGCTGATATTTCCAAACACTCAATAGGAGTGGTTTTTCCACTCTCCTGAGTGCCTCTCAGCTGCAGGTAAAGAATGTTACAGCTGGATGAGAGAGCTAATTAGAGCCAATTATAGCTTGAGTGACCAGCAATGGCATTAAAATGTCTGGCAGAATCTACCTTGTCCTTGTAACACAGAGGTTTTGTATCTTTACAAATACTGTCTTGGAACATTAAACATTTTGTAGAATTGCAGGTAATAAGCACTTAAATTTAATAATCAAAAGAAGCATTGCCAAAGTAATCCTGAAAGTAGGACTTCACTAGACATAATTATACATTGACTGCCAAAGGCATCTCAAAATTAACAGTAAGTTTCAGATACTTAATGAGAAGCATTGAAGTTCTATAACAAATTTGAACTTAATGAATCCAGTGACCTGAATTTAATTCAACATGTGTATTCATGTTTTCTCATATGAGACACATTGTCTTAGTATTTTGGAGGAGCTATTGGCAGTCTGTCTTAATTTTACTTTACTTATTTTGTTCCAGTGGGATACACCAATCCTTTGATGAGTGGGAATGTTTTTGGATAACATTTTATTCCTATCCATTCAGTTCACAAGAATGTAGACCTTCATCTGGCCCTTGGAAAGTGGGGAAGGTTGTGTAGGCAGAAGAAGGGTCAAATCATTTTATCTTATATTTTTATAGTTTTTGTTTGAAAAAAATGATATGATGACAAATAGAGGCAGAATACTTCTAAATATTAAATTAAAATTTTGAAGAGACACTGAAGCTATTACATTATATTTAAAATGCAGTTGTGCAAAATTATATTTTTAATCTACCTAATTATTCATCTGTTGTGAATATAGCTATCTCAAAAATTATAGTACTGTATTCTATAATATCCAGATGTTCCAAATAATGATTAGAAGTAAACATGAGTACATTTTTGAAATATGTCTTTAAAGGGCTAAAAATTGGAAATATCATAAATAGGAAATACATAAAACCATTTTATAATATGCTTTATGCTTGAAAGGTGAATAGTAGGTATAGAAAATTATATGAGAAATTTCTACTGCTTAACTAGTTCAAAATTTAAAATGCAAAGCCTACATTTATTATAATTAGGTATATTTATAATGCACCATTTTCTGAAAGTCATGGTAACAGTATATAGCCATAATTTATAAGGGAGTAATCAATAATTTCTGATAGGTTGAACACAGCAAAATCAATTAGCATCTATATAGAAACAAAAATTGTTTTTCTGGTATGCATTCCTAAACAGCTTTAAAGACTACACGATGAAAATGCACTTCATGGAATTGTTTGTCCTTACTCAAATTCAATTCCAGTTATGACCCTGAGAGATGATTAGTAAATTCAACTTTTTAATTAGCATTTTGCATAATTCATTGAAATTATAATGCACTCATGCATTTGATTGTCAAGGTGCAGATGTGCTAATATGAGGCTATAATTTTCTCATCTAAATAACACTTTTAGTAAAACCTCCAATTTCTCACAATTCTATTATATAAGACCTATTATTGCTCATTTTTAAAAAATGAGTTCAGTTGGATTTTGAAGTCAGCTTGTATTGTTACAATGGATTGCTCAGGATACTAAGGACCAAAATAAACTAACATTTTTTTAAAAAAATTATTTATTCCATTTTGGTTAATACTACTTGATCACAGTTAAAACAACTTTTAAATGTACCAAGTAGACTTTATAGATTTATAAATTATATCCAAATAGACCCAAATAGAAATTATAAAATAAAAAATTAAAGGGATGCTGTTTTTTCATTTTATTTCTCTGAAGAAGTATGGGCACAATAATCATAGACTCTCACCACAGGATGTTCAGGTGAAATTAGCACTAAACCAAAAACACAGGCTTTTATTTAATGTGTGGTTTCATGAGATGAACCTTGATACTTAAAAAAATAATTGATTGATATCTTTCTCAAAGCTTCCCAAAGTTTTCCCAAAGATGTATCTATTTACATTGAACTTTAGTGCTTGTTTCCATATAAATCACAAGCTCCTATCCACTGGGCAGCTTTGCTTCAACTCTACAGAAAATGAGAAAAAAAGAAGTAAAATATGGAATGTGGCTGTTCAAAGAAATGGCAGGATGCACTAGAACATTGTTTTCTTTCTGTACACCAGACAGATTGTTAGAATGAATTAAATGTTTCCAAATGAGGTGAGAGAACTTGCAAACCAGAATTCCTGGCCGTGAGTCCTATTTACAAATGAGGTAAACTGCCCGGAATCAAGCACCCAGACACGTGATGGTTGCTGCCTACTCTGCCAGCATAGATGTTTGTGCTGTCGGTCCTGGGAACACTGGCCAGCAAAATTGCTATTATTGCAAACATGTGTGGCAATGCTGAATGAGATTTCTAAGAAATTGTGTGGTAGAATGAATATTAGTGTTTGGGACAAATGCTTTCTTAGGACATAATTTAAAAAACACTTCCTACATTCCCAAACTCTGCTGTACAGAATGTTTATCACATGGATAGTGGTATAAAGAGACCACTGTGTTACTCCTGGCATGGCCTACCTAAGTCCCTAGTAGGTAATCCCTCACAGCAATTTTATAGCATCTGGCTCTAGGTAGCTCATAAAACAAAGTGAAGCATTGCAGTCATGGCAATGCTGATGAGCTGAGATTGGCTCATGTTGAGTTCCACTGTTGTACTTCCAAGTGGTATTATACTGTGTCTCATGATTCTTTCATGCTAGGAAATTATTTTTTGTTCTTTACTTATTAATGTTTGTATAAAAGATTGAAGTGACTGGCATATTTGTTTGATAATACCTATGTTAACTTAAAATGTAGTGGATGAAGGTCCTAAAGTTCCCAGAAATTGCCAAGCATTTGGAAATAATCATTTTAAAAATGGTAATGTGGAATTTTATTTTCAGAGGCTATGAAGGTTACTTCTAAATAAGAAAGAATTTGATAAAAACTATGCTTCTCCCTCCCCCAAATCTGTTTTCATGTAAAAGACAAATAAATGATGACTTCCCCCACCCCGCAAAAAAAAAAATTTTTTTTTAAACTATGCTTCACTAAGACCTTAAGTGTAAGTTTACAATCCTAAATTGTATCTTAGGTGGACTTCCTAATTGAATTATTTGTATCATTTTCATGCATACATTCATTACTTTTAACTTCATTCAATGATTTTTATTTTTAATAATTATGTGAAAATCAGCAATGGTTAACTTTAGGTGTCAACTTGACTGGATTAAGGAATACTTAGATAGCTGGAAAAGTATTGTTTCTGGGTGTGTGGGGGGGGGTGTTTTTTGAGGAGATTGATATGTGAGTCAGTGGATTGAGTGAGGAAGATTCTCCCTCAATGTAGGAAGGAACCATCCTATTTGGGGTTCCAGATGGAAAACAAAGTCAAAGGAAGGACAAACTATTGCTCTCTTTCTTGCTTCCAAAGCAAGAGGCTCTTCTATTCCTGCATTTGAATATCAGAACTCCAGTTCCTCCAGCTCTTGGACTCTGGGGCTCACAACAGCAGCTCTGTTTTGGGGCCTTTGACCTGGGACTGAATTCATACCACTGGATTGCCTAGACCAGGGAAGCCAGTTGGCATGGCTCAGTCCAAGTCTGACCACCTGAGGAATGCCTGGACTGAGCCATGCTACTGGCTTCCCTGGTCTCCAGCTTGCAGATGGCCTATCATGAGCCTTCTCAGCCTCCATAATCATGTGAGCCCATTCCCCTAATAAATCTTCTCTAATGTAACTATCTCCATATCCTATATGTTCTACCTCCCTAGGAACCCTGACTAGCAGTCATTAACCTTTAACAGTACATTTCAAACGATGAAGCTCTTTGGATTCCAAATATACCTAAGAAGGCTTTCTAAATACCATTCAAATGAAAAGATAAAGCCGAAAATTTATAGTACCACTTAGAAATGAGGCCGAACTTTATGGGACATCATTGTAATATTTTCCTGATGAATACTTCCAGAAAAAATTTCATTTAAGGAGTGATTGCATTTTAAAAAGAAGATGCATGGAAGGAACAATGAGGATAACATGAAACACACTTGCAGCATATTGTGGTGTATATAAATAATACTCCCGGACACTTCCTAGTTTGGTAACAAGTTTCATGTTCTCCAAGTTTCCTGTTAATCAGCAATGTTTGAAACAATTTGGTTGCTTCACTGTATAATGTTTCCAAGAAAACTAAAGCCTCACTAATGTACACATAGCTCTCAAAAGAAGACGTGTATATGCATTAGATTCCACTGTGGTTATATGAGCATCCTAGGACATTAAAAAAAGGGAATTACATAGAGAAGTCTCAGTGTGCTACTTTTTGAAGTCACGAAGAGCAAAGTAGTCTTCAGATTGACACGTGTGCACCATATCTGAATGATATAGATAACTCCATCAGTCCTGTTATTAAGTTTTTCAGCTTTTGATATTTTTAATAAAAGGATTAGTCAATACTCTAATATTGTTCACTTTTTCACTTCATTTTTGTTTTGGTCATATGGTATTGAGAAGGATGAAGTTTTAGGGCAATCAACGGGAAGATAAAATAAAATATGAGGAGGAACAAAAAAATGCACAGAAAATTCCCAGCAGTTGATGAAGGAAAAAGTAACTGGGAAGTTATTCATAAGTGGTTAGCATTTCAGAAATCTCTGTGGCATTGCTTACTAACCCACGTAATAGATGAGATTAATAAGTATCCTGTTTATCAGCAGCAGCACTATTATCATCATTAATAATATAAATGTTTTCCTTTTCTATTTCTTTTTCTTTTTTTAAAACTTTTAAGTTCAGGATTACGTGTGCAGGTTTGTTATATAAGTACACTTTTGCCATGGGGTTTTGTTGTACAGACTATTTCTTCACCCAGATATTGAACCTAGTAACTATTAGTTTTTTTTTTTCCTCATTTTCTCCCTCATCCAACCCTCCACTTTCCACCTTCCATTATGCCCTATGTGTTGTTCCCCGCTACATGTACATATGTTCTCATTATTTAGCTCCCTTTTATACATGAGAACATGTGATATTTGGTTTTCTATTTCTGCATTAGTCTGCTAAGAATAATGGCCTCCAGCTCCATCCATGTCCCTGCAAAAACATGATCTCATTCTGTTTTTTTTTATGGCTGCATGATATTCCATGGTGTATATGTACCACAATTTCCTTATACAGCCTATTACTGATGGGCATTTAAGTTCATTTCATGTCTTTGATATTATGAATAATGCTGCAATGAGCATACTCATGCATTTGTGTTTACAATAGAACAATGTATATTCCTTTGGGGATATACCCAATAATGGGGTGGTGGGACTAATGGTAGTTCTGACTTTAGGTCTTTGAGGAATTGTCACGGGGTCTTCCACGATGGCTGAACTAATTTACACTCCCACCAACAGTGTATAAGCGTTCCTTTTTCTCCACAACCACATCAGCGTCGTTTTTTTTTGTTTTGTTTTGTTTTTTTACTTTTTAATAATAGCCATTGTGACTGATGTGAGATGGTATCTCATTGTGGTTTTCATTATCATTTCTCTAATAATCAGTAGTATTGAGCGTTTTTTTGTATGATTGTTGGCCACATGTATTTCTTCTTTTGAAAAGTGTCTGTTCATGTCCTTTGCCCACTTTTTAATATTCACATTTGCCAGAAAATCAGGTTTGGGGATAAGATAAAGATCATAAAATACATGTTTAATGTGTTTAAAGAAATAAAATATGAATAAAGAATTCATGGATTGAAACATTAAACAGAAAAAATTGTAGCAAAGATAAATAAAAATGGATAACTTGAAAAAAGTTAACAAGACATGTAGATGTCTTAATCTGTGTCCCGTTGCTAAAACCGAATACTGCAAACTGATGATTTGTAGGAATAAAGGTTGATTTGTTCATGGTTCTGGAGATGGAGAGTTCAAGAGCATGTTTCTGGTATCTAGTAAGAGATTCCTTGCTGTGTCATAACATAATGAGGAAATCACATAGCAAGAGGCCAAGAGTGTGCCCATTCAGATTTCTCTTCCTCTTTTTACAAAGCCACTAGTCCTACCACAGGGGCTCCATTCTTATGATCTTGTCTAATTCTAATTACCTCCCAAAGTCACCACTTCAAGTCAACATATAAATTTGAAGACTACGTTCCCAACACATGAAATTTTGAGACATGCTTAAACCGTGGAAATAAATAATAGAATAAAAGTATAGTATGTATCTAATTAGTGTCTGAGAAGGGAAGAAAATTATGTATTGGGCCACTGAGATATACTGGCTGAGAAATTTTTAGAAATGTTAAAACCATAAATGGTCACTTAAAGGGGAGTACGTTGTACATCACGCATGATAAAGCAAAAATAAATAAATAAATATAAATCTTCATTTAAAAATGTGGAGATTTCAGGCCATAAAACCATTTTCAACCAATTTCTAAAAATTGATAACATAAAAATTATGTTATCCAAGCACAGTGAAATGTCTTTTTGTTTTCTGTGCTGTTTTGAACTATAAGTTATATATTTCTATTTGAAATATAAGATAGATATTTCTATTTGAAATGTAAGATGTATATTTCTATTTGAAATATAATATAACATATATATTTCAAAACAGCACAGGAAACCAAAAGGCATTTGAAATATATATATTTCAAAACATTAAAGGAAATTATACATATATAACTAGTATGAAATATATTTTAAAAATAAATATTACATTTTCTTCTAACAGGTGTTAGTTATGCAGTATTTTTTGAACCATTGCCTTAGAATATTTACTGCACAATTTTCCATTTTCATAATTTATCATTTTTGTTATTTTCAAACAGAACTAAAGACAATATTACTTTATATTCAATATTTAATCTGGTTTATTGACATAATTTATCAACTTATCTACTCAGCAGTGGTTTTATCACACATTTTCTGTCATTTTTAACTTTCTTCTTGCTGAAGTACATTCTTTAATATTTTGTTGTCTTAATTGAGGGTGGCATACTATACACAATTAGTTATTGTATACATGAAAACATCTTTCTTTTATTCTCAACTCTAAATGATGCATGGCTAGATATTAAATTGTAAGTTGAGTGTTTACTTTTTTGACTTATTATTTTCTGATCTCAATTCTGCTATTGTTGCTGATGTAGGCTGTTAGTAATGTGAAATTTATCTTGTAGTTTTAAGATAGCTTATCTTTGATATTTTTGAAATTTAATTGGTATGTCTACATATGGATATATTTTTATGTAAGTTATGTCATATTTGAAGAGTACATTTTATATGATGTTCATTTTTTTCCTGGTATTTCACATTTTTAGCAATTTCTGTAAATGATGAATCACAGTAATTCTCTCTATTCTCTGTTTGTTGAAATCCTATTAAATTATTGTTGAAACTTCCTGATTTAGCCTCAGTGTTTCAAATGTTGCTTCCTATTTTTACCTTATGGTCTTTCTGTTCTGATCTAAGTATGGTATTTTTTCTAACTTTCAGTTTATTTTTATCTGTGTCCCTATTTTTTTTCAATGTTTACTTGTAAAATGCACACAATTTAATTTTTATGACACTTTAGTTTCTTGTTTTATCTTTTATTCCTAATATTCCTTTCAAAGACAGTCAACACTGTCTTTTTTTTTTTTTTTTTGTGAGATGGAGTCTCACTCTGTTGCCTAGGCTGGAGTGCAGTGGTGCAATCTCCATTCACTGCAACTTCTGCTTCCTGGGTTCAAGTGATTCTCCTGCCTCAGCCTCCTGAGTAGCTGGGATTACACACACACACCACCACGCCCAGCTAATTTTTGTATTTTTAGTAGAGACGAGCTTTCACCGTGTTGGTCAGGCTGGTCTCGAACTCCTGACCTCGTGATCTGTCTGCCTCGGCCTCCCAAAATGCTGGGATTACAGGCGTGAGCCACTGCCCCCAGCCTTAGTTAAAACTGTTTTTAAGAGTATGTGTTTATTTATCAAACTGGTAGCTTTATTAATTTGATAAATAATATTAAACATTTTTGGACATATTTTATATTATTTTAATTTCTTTGTCAGAAAGAGCCACTAAATGATTTTTTTAGGGAGCGGATTTTCATTCTGATTATGGATTATGTTGATTTTCATGGTTTTAGATTTTGGTATCTATTTTTGAATGGTTTACAAAGTCAGATTTGCAGGATTTTTGTATCTGTTTTCTTTCTCAGCTCTTTTTCTCTTTCATTATTTATCCTCTGTGTTAACCGGTCACTGTCTAGCTTTTTATGGCCGCCTACTTCCAAGCTCAAAGCTCTCATCTTATAATATGTGTTGAACAATTAATTATACAGCAGATCATTAGTTAGCAAGTGAAAGCCTTAAGCTATTTTTGATAGTAAGTTTATACTCTTTTCTGTCATATATATTACCATTCATTTGAAACTGTGCCAGTCTGATGAATTGAAAACATGTCACTGTCATTTCTCTGATTCCTGGTGAGGTTAAGCAACCTTTCATGCATCTATTGTTCTATTTAACTCACTTCTATGTTGGTTACATGATAAGATACTTGGTCTTATTCACTCTCTCTTAACTAGTTACACAGTTCTCACTGCTATTACAGTCTTAATCAACCAAGCGCTTTAGGGTAGTAATAACCACATTGCTGCCAAAAATTATAACCTCCAAAGTCAACTAACCCTTTCCCCAAGCCAAGGCAAAAAAAATCCAAATTTTTGAATGGAGTATAATGCATAGAAATAAAGCATCTTCGAATGTTAAAACACTATGTACATCTGCAGTAATTAAATGATATAGAACTGGTACAAGACTATTCTTAAAGATAAATGAAAAGTGATTCGAAGTCTAGTATATGCACATTGCATATACACCATGACACACACACACACACACACACACACACACACAAGATAAAGCAGTAATACAAATTGGTGAGATGAAAGAATGTTGCAATAAATTAAAATTAAAAATGAAATTAGTACTCTTAAATCCTATCTCAATTTAAGTAACAAAATATTAACCATACTCCACATATATTGTTAAAAGTTCCATAGAAAACTGATACAATAAACAAATAAATAAATAAAATATTTGTAAGCATACATATAAGCAGGGTAAGGAAGTATATTTCAGTATAAACTGAAGACAAAAAAACATAATAAACTATAAAAAGATTTGAATAATTAAGAAAATTTTGGGCATCAGAATTTACACTTGTGTCTATTTACTATGACACCTGGGTAACAGATTTTTATTTCAGTCTCTTCAAATTTTATGGCTAAATTACTCAAGAATTTTCAGAAAATGATAAAATATGTATCTAAAAACTTCACTTTTTAAATATAAAAAAGCTCAAAATTATTAACTGAAAATACTCTTTGAATTAAAAACTACTAATTAAAAAATGAGAAAATTAACAAATTTTATGGTTTACACAAATATATAAACATCTAAAATAAATGTGGGCAGATAGTTTTCATGTCTTTATCACTAAAACTCTAAAATTTTATATTGCTAAAACTATAAAGCTTTACTGAATAATAGAAATCTTGAATAAATGGAGTAATTTTCTACATCTCTAATGGAAAGATACAAAAACAAAAATCAATCAATTCTGAGAAATTATTGTATATATTTAGTGCAATTGTATTAAAATATTTTGCTTTTGCTGGACAGACATCAAATAATTTTGATGTTTATTTGAAAGAATATAAACAAAATATGGCAAATTCTTACAAGTGATAATCCTTTCATTGAATGCTTACAAGTTATAAGTAAGTAGACTTCTCTGAATATGGCACAATGGCACAAATTATAAAGGACAGCAACTATAAGTGTGATAATACAAGTAAAAACTTTTGTATGTAAAAATCATAAACAAAATAAAATTGGTTTTCTACAAGGTAAGAATTCAATAGAATTGTTATGCTATTTTTACATTTCACATTAGCAAAGCTGATATGAAGGTAATATGCAACATGCAGTGATGTAGGGAAATAGCCATTTTCATGCATTGCTGGCCATAACAAAATTGGTACCAGCTGTTGGAGAATTTGCTGATACTGATATGATCACTCAGCAATTCCACCTTTAGAAATTTATCTTAAGAAATGATAAATGAATTTAAAAAGTAGGAATAGATGCAAAAGTTTGACTGAGGTAATTTTCATCCCACTGTAATCATTTTAAAATGAAAGCTAAATTACTATTTTTAATGTAGAATACTATCCATTCTAGTTTACTCCATCTAGAATATTATACATATATATGTAAGTAGTATTCTATTTTAGATATAGACCAATGGTTTGGAGACAATAATTTCTTGTCTGGAGAATTTTTCACAATATTTTGCTTAGTGACAACATCAGTTTCATGATATGTATAGTATGTTCTTAGTTTTGTTTTTTGAAAGCAATATTTTAATATAGGGAGTATCTTTGGAGATGCTGATTACAAATGGTTTTGTTTTTGTATTTAATAATTTTTATTTGAAATATAATATTCCAACTGGACAGCACATAAATCATAAGAATATATTTAAATAAATTTTCACAATAGATAAACTCATGACCACTCACAAAATTCAGGAAATATAACATCACTAGCATCCCAGAAATTACAATTATGCTGACTTCTAAACGCTATTCAATGGAATATTCAATGCAAAGAAACACCAACTGTCCTGGCTTCTCATTCCAGATTTTAGTTTTGACTTTCATGTACATTTATTAACAGATCATGTTTTTTGTGCGTCTTTTTAAATTCAGTATTATACTTTGAGATGCTTACATGTTAAGAATTAATTTGCAGTTTATTCATTGCTTCACGATGTTCAACATACAATAATTTGTAAAACGTTGATCAGTTCTACGATCAATTAATACTTGGGCTAAATCCCCTTTAAGGCTACTACAGTGCTGTAACGAAGTGTAATGAATATATATATACACACACATATATACAATTATTTCTCTGTATATACTCATACTTCTACACATATTTATGCCATTTAAAAAGTAAAAACTCCAGGACAAATGTATGTATGTCTTCGATTTTATTTAAAAAAGAAAAATCATTTTTTACTGTGATTGTGACAGTTATATCAATTTGACTTCCACCAGCAGATTATGACAATTCCAGTTGTGCCACATACTCAACAAGATTTGGTACTGCATTTTTCATTTTAGTCATTCTAGTAGGTATAGTTTAGTTTTTTTGTTGTTGCTACCTTTGTGCCTTTAATTTACATTTCATTTGTGTTTTTAGAAGTTAGATATCTTTCACATGTTCATTGGTCATTAGAGATATTCTCTTTCAAGGTGCCTTTTTAATTATCTTGCCCAGTTTTTATTGGTTTTTCAGACTTTTCTTACTGATTTGTAGGAAATATCGCAGAATCCTTTGGATGTCACTTCACCACCTGGAAACCTTTGTGGCCGGCAGTGCATCTGCTTGAGTTTTTGCTGGCACCACTGGGCTCCTACCCACTCTGTCTGGAAGGCTGTGCTAGGCTCACGCTACCAGCCGAGATCCCATGCCCGCCTAGGGCAAGCCAGGTGCAGAGCAGCAAGGGGAGTGTGAGCAAGCTAGCTCCAGGTCTGGTCACTGCACACAGCCAGGCATATCAGCTGCTGCAGCATGGCAGGCAGCTCCAGGTGCAAGCACACATGCCAGCTCCATGCGAGGCTGCAGCTGGACCAGGCCTACCGCAAGCCGCTTCAGCTGCAGGCACTGGCGTCTAGACAAGGGGTACGCGGTGGTGCCTGGAGACACCAGCAACCACAGAGCCCCAGAGGGTGGCAGGGGGGCGTGTTATAGCTCTCTTATTCCTGCAACCAGCATGGCAAACGACGGGGGCGGGGAGGTAGGGGCGGTGTGGGGGGAATGGTGTGTGTTGCAGCCCATTTGTGTTGCAGCTCATTCAGTCCTGCTGCCTCACTCTGCCCCACTGCCCCTAGGCTGGCCCTGACCTGCTGCTGCTTCCCATCACATAAGGCAGCTGCCCAATGCTGATGGAGGGCAGGAGGTCTATAGTGTTACAACTCTGGCTTGAGGAATCCCAAGGTCTTGGCCCAAAGAAGGGTCACTGCTCTTCACTCCTGCAGTGTGGTGTATGGGTGTATATCACCACCTGCCACTCAGCAAGCTGGCCAGGAATGTGTTACAGCCCTTTTTGCACGAGCCATTCAGTGGGTCCTGAGTTCTTATCACACATGCAGGAAGAGTGAGGTTATGTGGATAACTGGAGGATAAGCAAGGTGGAGAAGAGTTTTACTGAGCAATAAAACAGCTCTCATAATTTAGGATGCCCAAAGTGGGTAGCTCCTATCCACAGTCAGGTAGTTTTGACGTGCGTCTGAGTCCAGCTGTGTCTAGGGCTTTTTATGGTCTCAGAATGGAGGATGTACATGCTGATTGGTCTATAGGCAAGAGGAGATACATGCTGATTGGTCCATGATGGAGGCCAGAAAAAGCACCATCTGATGATTGGCTGAAAGGCATCAAGGAAGTTCTCACTCCAGGTTGTGGACTCCACCCAGAACTGGCAACCAGGCCCTCAGGCTTCAGGCCCTCCCTAGCTTCAAGGTTGGGCCTCACCAGAGACCCTTCTCACCTAAGAACCTGTCTGTCTCCACCTGCCATCATCAAAATTGTATAGTATGTATTTGAGTCCTTTGTTTAATACATTGCAAAATATACTTATGAGGCATGAATATTTTATTCTTTTATTTTTTTATCAGACATTTTTCATTTGCTTGAAGTCCAAGTAACAGCCTTATACTTTTGATTAATTTTTTGTCTTATTTAAGAAATTCATGTTTTTCAATGTCATGAAAATTAAAGCTCAGCTCAATTTACAACTTGTGAAGTTTCTGTGTATGGTGTGAGGTAGTATGTCCAGATTCATGACAGTATTTTTATATGTATATATATTTAACCTTAATCTGTTGCGTTGACCATGGTGTTTCCGCTGCACTGCAGTATCTTAAAGATCGTAAACCAATTTTTTTTCTGGTTTCTCTCTTTTGGCCTAATATTCTATTTGGCTATTATTTGCACAAAAATAATATTTTATCTTTATAATAGATTTCGCGTTTGGCTTTGTAAGATCAAGGCATATATATTATTCAAGACTGCCTTACTATATTTATTTCCATATACATTTAAAAATCAGATAGTCAATTTTCATAAGAAAAAATCTTACTAGAGGTTGATTGTTTGCATTGGAAAAATATTATATTAATAAATTATATCCAATGCTGAATATGACATTCTGTAATATTTTACACTTCCTTAATTTCTTAGCATCGTATTTTATAGCTTTCTGTGTAGGTTTTCTGTACAAATGGGAGGAGGGAGAGGATCAGGAAAAATAACTAATGGTTACTATGCTTAATACATGGGTGATGAAATAATCTGTACAACAAACCCCCATGACACAAGTTTAATTATATTACAAACATGCACTTGTACCCCTGAACTTAAAATAAAAGTTAAAAACAAAAAACAAAGCACTACTGAAATTACACTTATTTGGAGCATTTTTAATGGACTTTTTACTGAGCTGTTTTAAGATCACAGCAAAATTAAGTGAAAGTACAGAGTTCGCATATACTCTGCCTCAAACACCCAATTTGTGGAAAGTTAAACTTATTTTATAAAATGAACGCTTATAAGAATTTAATGGCAGAGCCATCTCGTGCTGGAGGTTTCCTTGAAGGAAAGGTAATAATTATTATTTATAATAATGGATTTATTTTCTTTGGTATAACTCAGATTACTGATATCTTCTAATTTTACTGTCCACTTTACTGTTTTTCCCCAAAGTATTTGTGCATTTTAGCCAAATTGTCAATTTTATTGGCAAAAATCTTTATATAATATTACTATATTTTAACATCTGAAAGATTTAGATTGATAACCCAATTCTCCAACTGACATTGGTAATGTCTTATATTTTTTCTTGATTTGCATAGCTATTGATTTATGAATTTCATTACTTTCATCTAAGATCCATATTTTGGTGTATTGGTGTCCTCTATTTTATGTTTGTTTACCATTTCATTGGCTTTTGCTCTTATCTGTGTTATTTCTATATTTTTCTTATATAGAATGTGATTATTTTGTGTACAGTGTCTAATAAAGAAATTTTAGTCACATATTTTCTGAGTAACCAGTGTGAATTTTTCTTTGCTTCATGGGCTGTTCATAGGCAGCTTTTTAAATTTCCTAGTTTTCAGTTTTTTCTTATTCTCATTTTGTTATTATTCTCTAGCTTAACTCCACTGTGTCAGAAACATACACTGTATGATTTCACAAAATATATCAAATTTTGATAATATTCTAGATTCACCTGAAAAAAGTATGTTCTTCCATACACATTATATAGCATACAATATTCTATTTATATATCAGTAACACCAAGTTTCATAATTATCTTCAATTATCTTTTATCATTACTGAAAATTTATTAAACAGTTGAAAAAATTTGTTAAAGTGAAATATTACAAATATGTCTTCAAATATATAATTAGTCAATTTTGGCTTTACATTCTGTAAAGTTGAATTATTTGACACAGAGATTTAGGATTCATTTCTTCCTGTTGGATTGACACCTTAATGTATTATCATGAATGTTATATTTATTTTTATCTTGAATGTTTATAGCCCTAAAGTGTCCTATTTAGTATAGTTATATCATCTTTGTTTTATTTATTGTTTGTAGACTACATTTTTTCCTTATGTGCCTTATGTGGCATTAATCAATTTTCTCTACTTAAAAATATTATCACATATTAGCTTATTTGTGATATATTTAACTTTTTAAGGTTGTTTACTTAGAAACTAAAGTTAGCATCTTGATTTATTACAGATGTATACAAATAATTACACTTATCACTTCCCCAATCATGCCAGAATAGTTTATTTTTTTACTGTCACAGTAATGGTAGAACCTAAAGTTTAATTTATAAATTAGGCATAGAAAAAGATTAACAAGAAGAAACAGTAAAATAGAACAATTACAACAATACACTGCAATAAAAGTTATGTGAATGTAGTCTCTCACTCTTACTATCTTAAAATATCTTCTTGTGCTACAGTCACTTTTCTTCTTGAGGAGATATAAAATAATATGATTACATGATGATTTAAAGTGAGGCAAATTTCCTCTCAATTTGTTGTCATCTCCTCCTTCCCAGCCTGTGGTAGTGTTGAAAACCAACAGCTCACAATTACAGTGAACACCAGTATCCTGCCAGCTAATAGTGGGTGCAAATAAGGACTGGGGATTCTTGAATCCCACATTATGATCATTTAACATCTTTGTTTAAGGCTAATGCTTAATTGAAGAATTCACAACGCCTCTGCCTTGCAAGACAACTCACTTTAATCTTAAAGGTATTTCTTATTTTCTCTCTTGATCACTAGAAAAGTAACTAAGGTTAAGTCTTAACTAATTCGGGAAAGCCCTGAGTCTACTAAAAGAGCTATGAGACTTAGCTAATAATATAGCTAGAATCAGGATGTGGCGTGAAACCTCATCTTGAATTTCTAGATAAAAAGTGCTGGAATATAAGAATGAATTATTCAAGGCTGAGATAGCATTTCATTTATGATACAACTATAGAAAAGGAAAAAGAAAAGTTATTAACATGGGAACATCTTTTTGGGAAGGCATCTGGTGCTAAGATGGTTCTTAGGAGCTTGAAGAAAGAGATGGCACACAAAAAATTAGATATAAATGATAGACTTACTTTCACTGATGTTGAAAAAAGTCATCAAACCCTTAAAATAGACATATAAAAGTGGCTATTCTATGTAATGCTGGAAAACCTGGTACATATATTCTTCCAGATAGCAAAGTCATGAGACTGTCTTGATGAGGGGGCACCAGCATCACTGAGAAGCTGGAAGACACCATTTGTAGATCAGGCTAACACAGATGCATAGGGTTGCATTTATTATTAATGATCAAGCTACTCCTACCACTGTTAAATCAAGGGTCTTTTATCCTGGATGTGGCAGAAATTCATCTGAACTAACATCAACATATATTCTAAGTATGGATTTCATTTTCTGCCCACAGAGCTTCCATCAACACTACTAAGGGCTTTAGTGTGAGTTTAATCCTACAGAACATTGTATCAGGCATAAAGTATCATTTCACAACAACATAAGTGTTGTAATTAGCAAATGACCACTGGATCATCATCTGTTTTTATCACACACTACTCCACCCAGAAAACTTCCAGTCTAATAGAATGAAGGAAATGGTTTTTTAAGAGGTGTTGAGGTAGCTGATTGGAGATATTAACCTACAATAATTGGATTCTACCCCTGAAGATGTAGGTACAGTCCCAAATTATTTTCCATTATAAGGTTGGGTCTGGGAACAAAGTGTGAAAATAGGACTGGCCCCACTTACTATCATTCCAATGACCCAGTTCAGAAATTGTGCTTTCTATACCTTCTTCTCTGGTTCCTTGAGTGAAAATATTTTCCCAAGATTACATGGCAAGAATTTATGGATAAATGAGGAGAATATTAGCAGAATCTGGGAGAAAGGAGAATCAGTTTAGAGCATTCTGATACATTTTGATACCAGTATCATGAATACTGTAAATTGGATGAATCCAATTTACTTCTGTCATTTAGAGCTGATGGTATCTTTCATATAAATCACATTTTAGAGGTCTCCTTAATAGAGTAATCCAAAATGCATGGTCCTAAACAACACTGCCTTCACAAGATGCTCAAAATTCTAATCCAATTTGAGTGAGACTGTAAACAGTTCTAGTAGGATGAAGTAGACACATAGACTAATGGAATCGGTCTCGCTGTTTAGAATCCCAGACAGTCACATATATTATTATTTGTCCTCCTCAGGAAACTGCTTAGGATAGTGGTTTGTGTCCTAGACAGTTTTTGCAATCATATCCCACAATCTCGATTTCTGAAAAGATAAGTTTTATCCTCCATAGTTGCTATCATCATTTATCTCTTTCAAAAGGGTTACACCTCAAAACAAAAGCATCTCTGAGTTAGTGCCATATTTTAAGGCATCTTAACTCTGAGAGTTAGCTTTGCAACATAAAATCTATCAATAATCTCACAACAGTAGGTGCCCCAATGTCAGAATATGGAGGATTATTGGAATGGGAGACAAAAGTAAATACTTCCTGTTATTTCTCAAACTAAGAGGAAACAATATTATCTTGTCATGCATAAAACTCACAAGTCTAGCGTAAAGGAGAGTGAATTGCTTTTGATAAGTGATTATATTTGTTGAGGTACAGGAAAGAGAATATGAGTGATTGAATTTTCTTAAAATAGGTCACAAAATTACATTAGGCCCTCAACTAATATAGGAGGGAGTAGGCAGAAAAGAAGAACTATGAAACCAGCATGAACCTAATACCAAAATCTGGCAGAGACACAACAAAAAAAAGATAACTTCAGGCCAAAATACCTCATCAACATAGACACAAGTACCTTCAACAAAATACTAGCAAACCAAATGCAGCAGCACATCAAAAAGTTAATACATCACAATCAAGTAGGCTTTATTCTAGGGATAGCAAGGTTGGCACAACATATGCAAATCAATAAATAAAATTAAAAGTAAAACCATATGATTATCTTAATAGACACTGAAAAAGCTTTACGTCAAATCCAATAGCTCTTCATAATAAAACCCTCAACAGACTAGGCATCAAAGGAACATACCTCAAAATTATAAGAGCCTTCTATGGCAAACCCACAGCCAATATGATATTGAATGGGCAAAAGCCCACTTTATTGTGGTATATTAACTTTTTGATCTACTTCCAGATTCAGTTTGCTAGTATTTTGTTAAGGGCTTTTGTGTCTATGTTCATGAGGGATATTGGCCTGAAATTTTCTTCTTCTGTTATGTCTCTGCCTGACTTTGGTATTAGGCTGATGTCAGCTTCATAGTCCTTCCTTTCTGCCTACTCTTCCCCCACATTGGTTGAGGGCCCAGTATAATTTTGTGACCTGTTTCAAACATTCTGCTTGAGAACTGGAACAAGGATGCCCACTTTCAACACTCCTATTCAATATATTGCTGGAAGTCCTAGCCAGAGCAATCAGGCAAGAAAAAGTAATAAAAGGTATCCAAATAGGAAAAGAACTCAAACTATCTTTCTTTACTGATGATATGATTATATACCTAGAAAACCCTGAAGACTCTGCCAAAAGCTTACTAGAACCGATAAACAATTTTGGTAAGTTTTCAGGACACAAAATCAATGTACAAAAATCAGTAGATCATTACTGGTATAGTAATGTTTAGGCAGAGTGTCAAATAAAGAATATAATCCCATTTACAATAGTCACAAAGAAAATAAAATATCTCAGAACACAGCTAACCAAGGAGATGTATGATCTCTACAAGGAGAAATACCAAATGTTGCTGAAAGAATTTATAGAAGACACAAATAATTGGAAAAACCATTCTATACTCATGGATTGGAAGAATCAGTATCATTAAAATGGCTACATTGCCAAAAGCAATGTATAGATTCAAGATATTTCTATCAAACAATCAATGTCATTTTTCAAAGAATTAGAAAAAGAAGGTTTTAAAATTTATGTGAAACCAAAAAAAAAGAGCCCAAATAGGCAAAGCAATCTTAAGCAAAAAGAATAAAGCCAGAGACATCACATTATTTTAAACTACACTATAAGTCTACAGTAAACGAAGCAGCATGGTACTGGAACAAAAGCACACATAGACCAATAGAACAGAATGGAAAACTCCAGAAATAAAGCCACACATTTACAACCATCTGATCTTTGACAAAGCTGACAAAATCAATGGGGAAATGACTCTCTATTCAATAACGGTGCTGAGATAAATGGTTAGCCATATGCAGAAAATGAAACTGGACCCTTACCATTCATCATGTATAAAATTTAAAGATGGATTACCAATTTGAATGTAAGACATCAAACTATAGAAATTCTAGAGCAATAACTAGAAAATACCCTTCTCAAAATCAACCTTGGCAAAGAATTTTTGGCTGTGTCTCCAAAAGCTATTGCAACAAAATAAAAATTGACAAGTAGGACCTTATGAAACTAAAGAACTTCTCACAGCAAAATATAATATCAATTGTGTAAACAGACAACCTGCAGGATGGGATAAAATATCTGCAAACTATGCATCCAGCAAAGACCTAATATCCAGAATCTATAAGGACAAATCCACAAATTAAAAAACAAAAAAATGCGTTAAAATATGGGCAAAGGACATGAACAGATATTTCTCAAAAGCATACGTGCAAGTATACAACAAATATATGAAAACATGTTTATCATCACCAATTATCAGATAAATGTAAACCAAAACCACAATGAAATATCTATGCCAGTCAGAATGGCTATTATTAAAACGTCAAAAGGCAACAGATGCTGGCGATGCAGCAGAGAAAAGGGAACATTTATACATCGCTGGTGGGGAATGTGAATTTTGTTCAGCCACTGTGGAAAACAGTTTGGAGATTTCTCAAAGAACTTAAAATAGAGCCACCGTTTTATCCAGCAATCCCGTTACAGGGTATATGGCCTAAGGAAAATAGACGACTATAGTGAAAAGACACATGTAATTGTATGTTTACTGCAATGCCATTTATGATAGCAAAGACTAGGAATCAACCTAGGTGCCCATCAGTGGTAGATTGGACAAATACAATGTGGTACATATTACCACAGAATAGTATGCAGTGATAAAAAAGTGAAATCACATCCTTTGCAGCAACATGGATGGAACTGGAGATTATTATTCTAAGAAAATTAACACAGTAGGAGAAAACAAAATACTGCCTGTTCTCTCTTATAATTGGGAGCTAAACATTGAGCACACATCTACACATAAACATGGGAACTATAGACACTATTGCCTACTAAAGGTGGGAGAGGGTGAGAGAGGTATAGGCTGAAATACTACCTATTGGGTACTATGCTCACTACCTGGGTGCAATATACCTGTGTAAGAAATCTTTACATGTAAACCTTGTATATAAAATAGAAGTTGAATTTAAAAAATCAAAATAAAAAGTCAGCAGCTACAGTTCTAAACATGATAATCTACTAGAAATTAATAAATGGTAGGCAAAGCAAAACTGGAACATTGTTATTTAGGAACAGAATCGAAACAACATGAATGTGCACTAAGTGCCATGATTACAGTGAATTTCTTTTTTAAGTGCCAGGCAATATTAGAGAGGAAGGAAAGCTTTATTTGGTACATCATCATCATTATGATTATTTAAATAAGGAATCAGTATATAGATTGTCATAGCTGGAAAATACTCAAGGTACTATCAAGAGATTAGTTGGCTTAGTTTCTCATGGAATTCTATGTATGAAAGAATAAAAGTGTCATTGATAAGCAAATGAGGGCCTGGAGTATTAGGACAAAAGAATTAGGAAAAGTCAAAGGCCTGGGAGATTTCATCAGGAGGAAGGACAATAACTAATGAAAATGAGAATCAAAGAGAAGTGGGATTAAAAACAGATAGAACACAATGGAGAAAACTCAATGGGTAGTATTAACATTATTATCAGAATTTTGTGATTAATAGGGGTTATCAGGGAATTTCCAGTGGTGAATTATGAGTGTATATGTGGTAAAAGAAGATCATGTAGCTCAGATAAGTACAGATTACAGGTGATTAAATATCTGGCAATGGGACTGAATAGAAGATAAACTAAATAAAAATAAGAATATTAAGATAGGATTAGAAACACATATTGTTAAAGGTAAGTAGTTCCCTATTATGAAAAAATACATACGAGGCTTAGAAACCAGAAGGATGGGGTGGCCCTGCTTCCTAGGTTTCCTGGGAGTGTTTTGATGTATGCCTGATTTTTTTTTTTTTTTTTACTTTTATTTTAGGCTTGGGGGTAGGTGTGAAAGTTTGTTACACAGGTAAACACATGTCATGGGCATTTGTTGTACATAGTATTTCCTCATCCAGGTGTTAAGCCCAGTACCCAATAATTATCTTTTCTGCTCCTCTCCCTCCTCCCACCTGCTCCCTTCAAGTAGACCCCAGTGTCTGTTGTTTCCTTACTTGTGTTCATAATTTCTTATCATTTAGCTCCCACTTATAAGTGAGAACATCTGGTATCTGATTTTCTATTCCCTCATTAGTTTGCTAAGGATAATAGCCTCCAGCTTCATCCAGGTTCCCACAAAAGACATGACCTCATTCTTTGTTATGAATGAATAGCATTCCATGGTTTGTATGTACCACATTATCTTCACCGTCTGTCACTGATGAGCGATTAGGTTGATTCCGTGTCTTTGCTATTGTGAATAGTGCTGCAGTGAACATTTGCGTGCATGTGTCTTTTAGGTAAAGTGATTATATTCTTCTGCGTGTATACCCACTAATGGGATTGCTACCATTAGGTAGGTCTGCTTTTAGCTCTTTGAGGAATCACCATTCTGGCTTCCACAATGGCTGAAGTAATTTACACTCCCACAAGCATTTATAAATGTTCCATTTTGTCCTCAACCTCGCCAGCATCTGTTATATTTTGACTTTTTAATGATAGCCATTCAGACTGGTGTGAGATGATACCTCATTGCAATTTTCAATAGCACCTCTTTTCTTTTCAAAAATGCCTTGGTTAGGTGATAAATATAGTCACCATATGTATAGGTAATACAAATTACATGATGAAAAGTTTAATTAGATAAAAGACAATAATGGTTTCCATAGAGCACCTTAATGTTAGTATTCTTTTATTTTTGCTCTCAATCATTTTTTTCTAAAGAAGCCTAGACACGCTACTTGTTTAAGGAAGAACCCAGAGAAAAAGACAGAGTCTGTAAGTCCAGTCTAATGTTTTTTGCACTATCTGATGATATTTCCTAATGTTTTGGTGGATCAAAGTGTTTTGACACTTTTGAGAAAATATAAATTTACCTATCATTATTTTAAATAATGAACACATCTTAACATCTATTTTATACATAAAGTGGAGTACTTACAGCATAATTTGTAATAAAACCATAGATTAGTCATATAAACTATTCCAATATTATTTTTCCTTGGTTGTATGATAGATATACATATTTTATACAGATAGAGAAGAACACATTTATGGATTTGTGGCAAGAGGCCAGGGATAATATATCAGAGTTTCAGAAGGTGTTTAACTTCTATCTTTCACCTGAAGGCACCTGGAGATTTCCTACAATAATCTCAATGTCAGTCTTTTCATCTTGGCCAGCAATGAATTTCACTCAACCTACAATCTCCTGAGAGGAGAAGTAAGCAGGGTTTGACAATGATAAACTATGCAGTATATCTATATAGAGCAATTGGACAGAAGTATGTGTGATATATGTTCGATGTCTGTTTAAAAGATGAGTCAATAAACAAATGGATGAGAAATAATGCATGGTAAAGTTTGCCTTGAAGCAGGAGCTGCAGAGGAAAAACTGGTATAAGCTGCTAAATGTACCAAAGAATTGTAAGAAATAAAATGGAGAATGATCAATGGAAAAGAAACACATATGAATGTGTACGCTTTTCCAGTACCAATTTTTCATGAGTAATGTGAAACAATGCAGTAATTTTAATATATATCTGAAAATCACTATTTCCTCTCCTTTGTTTAAGTATTAGCAATCAATGGACTTTTTGTCTCCATGAATCTCATAGGAGACTCTGAAACAAAAGTATGAGCACATACATATGTGTGTATGTATGAATGTAAGTTTGTATATGCATGTATTCATATGTACATATGTTTATACTTTTGTTAATTTAAATTGTTCTTAGTGTATACTGATGAACAAATCATGCTTAAAAATATTAGAAAGAATCATTTATTGGAAAACAAATTGTTCTGAAAACCATACTTAGAATTGTGCATTTCATAATGTGCTGGTAATAAATATATGTTGCCTATAGAATGACTCTTAGATCTTCTTCAAGTATGTGGAAAAGTAAAAAAAATAAAAAATAAAAAAAGGCAAAGTAGCCCAGACAATATTAGTTTGGAGATATTGAAATGTAGCTAGGTAGGTGGATAAGTGAATGAGACATATCTTAAATAAAGCATATTTGTGAAGAAACATTTTTAAAGGTAGAACAGGAAAACAGGGTAATGGATGTATTATTTCAAGAACCCATGGTTCTTTTTCTAATGTTATCTTTCTTCTCTTCCTTTGGTGTTAGGGACCTCAGAGAGATCACAATTTGGTGTAGTGAATCTTTCTTGGCAAAGGAAGAGCGAATTGGAATATAAGTTCTGTGGAATCCTCAAAGGGAACAGTCAGGTTTCTTATGCATGCAAATGGAATGACCTTCTAGTCAGTAAAGAGCACATGAAGAAGAAGGACAAGATCTTGCATATAATATTTACCAAAATCTCATTACATAGACTTTGAGCTTTTAGTTTTCCCAGAAGAAGCTATTATCCATTTCCTTTAAATTTACATATTGCTCGAAATTATTCAATTTTTCCTGTACTTTTTATTAAAAATCCAGGAATACTAAGTGTCAGAGTCAGACACTGCAGTATTTTAAAGACCATATATTTCTGGAATGGCAAATATTCTTAAATATATAAATACTGATCTCTTTTTTTAATTTAACATATTGTTGAGTATCACCAGAAAGCTTTCATTCCTGTTTCATAAATTTTATAAAACCATGTAGTATTAAGACATCAATTTTCTTTGAAATAGTTCAAAGAAATGTTTTCCAATTTGTAAAATACCAAGACTGGGTGGATTCTTGGCTTGACCACTCCAAGTCTTTTTTCTATGGGACAAGTAACCAATATAATATTTCGTTGCATTGGATGGGAATTCATTTTGTTTGCTTTTGTGAGGTCTGATTTATTATACTCTGATTTATAAAATATTGCTTACTAAAACATGTTGGAAAAATCACTTAAAGTATAGAAATAAAATTATATAGAAGGATAATTTTATAATTTGTTAATAATAAATCTATATAGCCTAAGGAATATTGGCTCTTAATAATGCACTGAAAATAAAACAAACTTATTTGGAGCAGATTAGTTTGGAGAGGTTGAGGCCTCAAGTTTTGAATGTAAATGGTACATTCAGTATGCAAGGCACTGTCATTTGAACAATCTTGAAAAAGATTTAAAAAAAAGTCTCTCTGTTCCGGAAATAGCAAATTAAAAAGCTGTGTATAGCCTAGTTATGCCAGTAAACCAGTATTATGTGTGTTCGACCACCTCAGTGGATGAGATGTATTATAATCAGGATGTTTATCATACATAATTACTGAGCAGGAGCTGTATTATATGGTGCTGACAAGCATGGATCTGTAACTCCAGATTTATGTCATTTTAGTTCCTAAGCAGAGCTTGTTATGTAGTAAACCAGCAGAAGCAGATGGACTGCCCTCCAGAGTATAATAGAACAATATAGGATTTTACAGGGGAGAAAGTTTCCTCTAGCAAAACCACAGAAATATAGGCAGCTAGAGAGACAAATCCCACAACTGACCAGAAAGAACTACTGGTCACATTTAAAATCTACTTAATGTATATCAAAGCTGACAAGAAAGAGAAGAGAGAGAGCAAGAACTCCTTTTTTGGTTTAAAGACTGGCACAAACTAGGCTGTGTTGAATAATGACTGAAAGCATAAACTCTAAATCTACTTCTAACAGGTGTGCGACTTTAGACACATTTGTTTATCTCTCTTTCATTTCCTTATCCAAAAAATTTAGACAACAACCCTATGACCATTAAATGAGGTGAGGATTAAATAGGAAGCTACACAATTGTTGGCTGTTATTACTATCATCTTGATTTTGTTAATGAGGACAAATCTTAGGGTTTAAGAGAGACTTTTCAAACATTACTGAGCTAGTGAGTAACAGAATAAAAAACAGGTAACAAGTGCCTCAGTCGTCTGATGCTGCATAACAAATCACCTTCAAATTTAGTGACTTAAAACGAGAACAATTTTTCATTTTTCATTATTCTACTGGTTGACCAGGTGGTTCTGCTGATCTCACTTGAGCTCACTTTGCAATTGCATTTCTGTGGTAGGCCAACTAGGGACAAGGCTCAGCTAGAACAGCTGAAATGGAAGGACCTTTCTTGTCAATATTTTTATTCATAGTTTTTTCACAGCCTGTGTTTCAGAGGGTTATGAAGCAAGTCACTAGCGTGCAAATACTTTATCACACCTCTGCTTGCCTCACATTTACTAATGTCATGTTGACCAAATGAAATCACATGAGTAAGCCCATAGTCAATATGGGAGGAGATTACTCAAGAGTTTGGACATTGGCAGGCTGTGATTTATTGGAGGCCATTGGAGAAAAAATTATCTGTATCTCTGTATCTGGAAATCCTTTGATTTATTTTATTTTACTTTATTTTATTATTTGGAGTCAAAGTCTCACTCTGTCACCCAGGCTGGAGTGTAGTGGTGTCACCTTGGCTCCCTGCAACCTCCGCCTTCTGCGTTCAAGTAATTCTCCAGCCTCACCATGTTTGCAAAGCTTGTCTCGAACTCCTGACCTCAAGTGGTCCACTGAGCTTGGCCTCCCAAAGTGCTGGGATTACAGGAGTGAGCCACCGTGCTGCCCCCTGATTTTTTTTTTTTATTGCTCTTCTATTAACTTCAGCTAAGAAAGTTTGCAAAACATAGAATGATCACATATATAGTTAGAACAAAGAATCTGTGTATTCGCATGTATGTGCATGGATGCACACATATGAGCACTTACAGGAGGGAGTGTTGCTGAAAAAAACTTCTTGAAAGTTACTGAAATGATGATCTACATTTTAAGTGAAAAAAATCTGAACAAATAATGCTCTAAAAGTTTGTGATAATCCAAGAAATAAGAGTAATAAAACTATGAAAAGTGGGGATTTATTTAGAAAACAGGAACATAGAACATAGACATCGAAATTTTCCTGTGCTATGAACCTGTTAATCCATTACCTTCTGATGGTTTTTTGGTGACAAAAGTGTGTAAAGCAATAAATGTTAAATATCAAATTGAAAGTTTTACCCATCTGGGTGGAGTATGAAATAATGTGTATTTTTAGAAAAATGTGCCTGTGATTAGTCATGTACATCTCTTGAGTGGGTTCACCTTTATGTAGTCCTTTATTTGCACAAAATGGTTGTTAAACAAAGATTTGGGTTCCTCCTTTCCAAAATGCAGATAAGAATACTCACAATAGCGTTTTTTCCTCTATTTTTAGAATTAAAGATGATATACATCTAGAATCTGTCATAGTGTTTGCCACATAGTAGACACTCAATAAATCCTAGCTCTTACATCTCTACTCTTTTGTGATTTCCTGTAGGACAAAAGCAGCAGAAACTTCTCTTCCTCCTTCTATTTCTCCTCTTCCTTCTCCTTCTCCACCACTACCATGACCTCCTCCTTCTCTTTCTTTTTCTGGTTTTGCTTCTCCTCCTCTTTCTTGTACCTTTCTAGTCCTAATGAACTGCAGGTTCAATAGGCATTCAATAAGTATTATTGAATGAATGTCCTTATAGCATTTGTAGTACCTATGTTTGCTTTAATTAAATACTTTATCCAGACAAGTTCAGAAGTGATAATCACCTGAATGGCATGGATAAACCATATTGCCATTACACATAATTTTAAAGAAAAAGAGATTTATATGGTATCTTTGTATTCTTTCTCTTTAATGCCAAAGATAAACTTCTTCTCGCTCAGGCTGTATGCTTGTCTTCTACTAGATAATATTTCCAAATAGACTGTTTCACTGATATATTTTTTCTTGACTCCACCTAATAATATTCAGAGTTTAGGCCTTTTTTTAATCCCAAATGGCAGAATATTAGTCAGTGGTATTAATAAATGCATAAATATTTCTTCCTGGCAGAAATTACACTTGAGAAGTAAATGTTTACTTTGACTAATACTAAAAAAAACTTACTCTTCTATTTAATGGATTTCTATTGGATCATCAATTTTCACATAACTTATGAGTCAGCTGGTGTGAGAGTAAAACCATTTTAAATCCAAGCTGATTTGTGTGTGTATCTTATCTTCCCTTCCCTTTCCCGTCCCTTTCCTGTCCCTCCCCTCCCTTCTCCTCCCCTCCCCTCCCCTCCCCTCCCTTCCACTTCCCCTCCCCTCTCCTCCCTTCCCCTCTCCCCTTCCTCCCCTCCTCCCTCCCCTCCCCTCCCCTTCACTTCCTTTCTCTTCCACTCTCTTCCCCTCTTTTTCCCATTACCTCTCTCTTTATGTATTTCTTTCCTTTTCTACTTTTCTTTCTACTTTCTCTTGCCTTTCCTTTCTTCTTAAATTTTGATTCTGTTGTCTTTTGCTTTGTAATATTTTAAATATTTGTTTAGTATAATATAGCACTATTTGCTTTTGTGGATCTGGGTTACAATATGCTTAGCATGTTTAAAATTATAATTTTTTAATTCTTTCTTCTTCCAATTGTTTATAGCTTTTTAAAAAACTGTGTAAATTTTAAATTCCCTAGAAATTTTTAGACAACTGAGTTTTTTATAAAGTCAAGCTCTATATTTTTTGTTAGAAAAATGTGCAGCCAATTGCCGTACAATCATTAACTTAATGTCATCATTATCACATGCTACTTTACCATTTATATATGCTTTTTTATCTAGCCCTAATCATCTGTTCCATTATTGTATTTTTCTTTTCTTACACACACATTTTTAATTACTGTACGTTTAACATGTTATGCCATATGGTACAACATGTTTACTTTCTCTAAATCAAAGTATTTATTTTTCAAAATGTTTAACGATATTTTTGTGCATTTTATTTTTCATACAATAGTTAATATCTGTTGTATTGATTTTCTTACCTTCAGAGACTATTCTAGCCTCTGGAACACAAATTAGTCAAATGTTGAATGTTCTGAATCTCTTCTCAATTTTATGTAATTTTCTATTATATTTTCTTTCTCTTTATGCTTTTTAATTATGTTTTCCTTCTATTTTGGGGGCTTTTTATTCTAGGTTAGTTGCTTAATTTTATCTATCACACATGCAAACTTCATGTATGTTTATTATATGGTATTTGAAAAAATATCACAAATCATATTTTAATTATAATCTTTCTTATCTGATTTCTGTTATACACAACTGCATTTACCTTTCTTTTCCTTTTTTAGGATGCTAATTAAAATGTTTTTAGGGTCCTTTTGTTTTCTACTATTTACATGCATTATGTGTTAGATAAGTTATTTTGCTTTGTTATCTTGGTCTTTTTCTTTCTTGATCTTTGTTTACTATAATTGCCTGCTGATCCTTGATTGGTACTTTATATTTAGCAATAGGAAACTTGAGTGACTTTTTAAAGGTAGTTAATAATATTATTAATAATGATAATAGCTAATATTTATGTTACCCTTACTACACACCAGGCGTTTTACAAATGTTAGCTCATTTAATAGTATCAACAAGTGTAAAAGTGTTATACTTTAACATGACCATTGTTTACATCAGGAAATTTATACAGAGCAGCTCCGAATCTGCCCAAGGTCCCAAAACTATAAATCAGCAAAACATAAATTTGAATCCACATACCTGGCTTAAGAATTCATCATTTTTTAAGTTGTTTGAGAAATTTCCAAACTGCTTTTCACAGTGTCTGAACTACTGAACTACCATTTGACCCAAGCAATCCCATTACTGGGTGCCTACCCAAAGAAATATAAATCATTTTATAAAGACACATGCACTTGTATGTTCATCACAGCACTATTCACAATAGCAAAGATGAGGAATCAACCTAGATGCTCATCTTAACAGTCCATAACAGTCCATAACAGTGGACTGAGTATGTGAAAATATTATACATATACATGATAAATACTATGCAGCCATAAAGAAAATGAAATCATGGGTTTGTTTTTTTTTTTTTTTTGGTTTTTTTTTTTTTTTTTTTTTGCAGCAATACAGATGTAGCTGGAACTCCTAACCCTAACAAATTGACACAGGAACAGAAAACCAAATACCACATGTTTTCACTTACAAGTGGGAGCTAAACATTGAATGCACATGGACACAAATTTGGGAACAACAGACACCACGGCCTACTTGAGTGGGGCAGGTGGGAGGAGGTTGAGGGTCAAAAAACTACCTATTTTATACTATGCTCTCTTCCTGGGAGATAAAATCATTTGTATACCAAATCCCAGCGACCTGCAGTTTACCCACGTAACAAACCTGCACATGTACCAACAAACCTAAAATAGAAGTTGAAAATAAAAGAATTAAATACTTCCTGAATTTAAAAGAGAAGAACTTAACCAGATCAGTGCTGTTCTGTAGAGTTAGTGGGTAGAAATGAGACAAAGTAATAAGACTTTCCAGCCATATCCTCATTATAAAAGGTTGCTCTGGCAGTGAAGTTGTTTTATCTATTCTTCTACTGGAATCTCTCTTTTTTTTCTACATAGAAATTATTTATATCCAATAAGGTGATTTTAATTAATTAGTTAGTACTTTAAGTTTCGTTTCAAAGTTTGTCCTAATCACTCAATCTAAGAACTCTTCCTAGGAAAGTGTTACACTTTGCAATTCTCAGGGCTTCATTAGCCTGAAGGCAAACATTTACTATCTGCTCTATATATTCACAGAGCAAGCCTGCCTAGCTATTCCACAGGAGTCCTTTACCACATTATCATAATGACAACTCCCAAAGCACATCATTTGAGGATAGCCACATACTTTATGCCACATAAAATATATTAAAATACAGTAATGCTATTATAATATTTTATCTATACTTTCATCTACTCCAATGCCCCTGCTTTGTTATTATTATATGTTAAAGGAGTCTTAAATAATATTTATGTATATTAAAATGCACAAATATTATATAATTACAATCAAGAGATTTTTAGTATATTCATAGAGTTGTGCAGCCATCATTACAAACTAATTTTAGAATATTTCCATAACCCCAAAAGAAACCCCCATAACCATTAACAGTCATGCTCCATTATCCCCCAAATCCTCCTTTCCTCAGGCTTGGACAAATGCCAATATACTTTTTGTCTATATGGATTTGCCTATTTTGTACATTTCATATAAATGAAATGGAATCGCATAACTTGTAATCTTTTGTGACTGGCTTCTCTCACTTGGCATAATTCTTGTTCATCTATGTTGCAGTATGTATTGGTATGTCATTCATTTTATTGCTGAATAATATTCCATTTTAAATAATACACATTGTGTTTATTAATTTACCCATTGATGGGCTATTGGATTGTTTGCACTTTTCACATTTATGAAAAGATTTTTGAATGTATATGTTTTTCATTTCTGTCGAGTATATGCCTAGGGATGGAACTGCTTAGACATATGGTAACTATATATTTAACATCTTCAGAAATTGCTATTTTCCAAAGTAGCTGCACCATTTTGCATTACTATCAGCAGTGTATGAATGTCTCAATCTCTTCATATTTTCACCAATATTTGTTCTAGTTTTTTCATTATAGCCATCCTAGTGGATGTGAAATGGTATCTCATTACTCTTTTGATTTGCATTTTAATGATGACTAATGAATTTTATCATCTTTTATGTACTTAATTACCATTTTCATGTATTCTTGGAAAAATATGTATTCAAGTATTTTGTCTATTTAAGAAAATTGAGGCCAGGCACGGTGGCTCACGCCTTTAATCCCAGCACTTTGGGAGGCTGAGACGGGTGGATCACGAGGTCAGGAGATTGAGACCATCCTAGCTAACACGGTGAAACCCCGTCTCTACTAAAAAATACAAAAAATTAGCTGGGCGTGGTGGCGGGCGCCTGCAGTCTCAGCTCCTAGGGAGGCTGAGGCAGGAGAATAGCATGAACCCGGGAGGCAGAGCTTGCAGGCAGCCGAGATTGCGCCACTGCACTCCAGCCTGGGCGACAGAGTGAGACTTCTCAAAAGAAAAAAAAAAAAATTGAGCTAAATGTCATGCCATTATTGAGTTGTAAAGCCTTCTTTATGTATTTTGGAGACTACGACCTTATCAGATATATAACTCAATATGATTTGCAATTTTTTTTCTCTTTACAATGGGGTCCTTTGCAAAAATTTTTAATCAAGTTTAGTTATTTTTTCTTCAGTTGATAATTCTTTTTGGTGTCATTTCTAATAAATTACGGTTTAATCTAACATCATGAAGACAAAGACTCACCTTTGTATTTTCTTCTAAGAATGTTACACATTTTTGCTCTTTGAGATTTGTGAGTACTTCTGAGTAGGGATCGGTCTTAGTCTACCTTAAACAGGGTAGCTTATAAATAAGAGAATTTTTTTTCTCATCCTTCTGAAGGTTGGGATTACAAAATCAAGACAACAGCAATATCAGATTCTGGTGAGGACCGGTTTACTGGTTCAGATAAGGCATTTTTTCACTGTATTCTTACATGGCATAAGGTGCTAGTTAACTCTCCAGGGTCTCAGTCTAGACCCTAATTCCATTCATGAGGTCTCTGCCGTCATCTGCCTTAGAGGGGGACTACACCACTCCTCACTTTTGCATTTTGTGTTACATTTATTTCAGGGAATTTACTCTTTCTGATGCAATTGTAGTTAGAGTTTTTTTTTTTATTTCGTTTTCGAATTGTTCATTGCTAAGATATAGAGATACAATTCAATATTTTATATTTACCATATATACTGCAACCTCACTGAAATTATTGCTAGTCCTAATAATTCCTAATAACTCAATATAATGGGTTTTTTTAGATTTTGTATGTACAAGTTCATGTTATCTACACTTACAAATAGTTTTACTTATTTCTTGCAAATATGTTTTTCTTGACTAATCTGCTCTGGCTAAAACTTCCAGTACAGTGTTGAATAGATGTTGTAAAAGTCAAAATCCTTCTGTTGTTCCTAATTTTGGATTCATTCTTTTACCATTTCATCATAGCTATAATGTTAGCTGTTGATTTTTAATATATGCTTGTTTTAGACTGAGTAATTCCCATTTATTGTTAAAGTGTTGAATGTTATTATCATAAAAGTGTATTGGAATTTGTGAACTATTTGTGTCTATAGAGATTATCATATAATTTTACCTTGTCTATTAATATGGTATATTATGTTTACTGACTTTCAGATGTTAAACCAAACTTATATTACTGAAACAAGTCTCACTTGTTCATCAAATATAATTCTTTATTTTGTTCCTATATTTGGTTTACTAGAAATTTTTAGAGTTTTGCATCTATAATCAAAGGGACATTAGTATGTAATTTTTTTGTAATTTCTTTGTCTTGTTTAATGCCAGGGAACATAGATATGTGAAGTATTCCCTCCTCTCCCATTTTTAGGAAGAGTTCATGAAGAACTGATATTAAGTCTCTAAGTTTTTGTTAGAATTCACTGTTGAAGGCATGTTTGCCTGGACGTTCTTTTTTCTTCTATTTTAGAAGCATCCCATTTATTTTTTATGTTGTATTTGGTTTTCACTCATCTTAAAATATTTACTAATTTCCCTTTGATTTCCTCCTTGTCTCATTTGTTATTTAGATATGTGTTGTTGAATGTCCATATATTTGTGAATTTTCCAAATTTCTCTAATGTTTTTGTAATTTAATTCTGCTGTGGTCAAAGAATATACTTTAATATTATTTCAGTCTTTTTAATTACATTGAATCTTGTTTCATGCCCTAACATAGTTTATTGTAGAGAATGTTCTATGTATACGTGAGAATAAATGCATTAGGTCGATGCTGTTTGAAGCATTATATATTGGTTAGTTAAAACTAATAAGCTTATAGTGTAATTTAAACCTATTTATTCCACTGTTGGCATTCTGTCTATTTCTACCCATTTTTAAGCAGGATATTAAAGTCTTTAACTAATGGCGTTGAGTTGACGATGTTTTCCTTATATTCCATCAGATTTTCTCCTACGTATAGCCATGTCAGTTCTCTTTTGGTTATGGCTTGCATAATCTTTTCCTTCATTATTTCGCTTTTGTTCTGTTTGTGTGCATACACCTAAGGTATGCATGTTTTAAATGAAAGGCAGTCATGTTCATTGATAAAAAACAATACTATTACTGGATTTAAAAATCAACAGCTAGCCAAATAGTTTCTAAGGAAGAATACTGAAGTAATTGGGGCAGGCAGAAAAATACATATGAAAAAGTCTACCATCTGTGATATGTAAGGTTTCTACTTAATTAAAAATGAAAATTTTTCTCATGGATTTGCAATACATTTCAATTATGATTATACAACTTTACCAGTGCTTTCAATTTTTTATTTTATTTTTTTACTTCTGAGGACTGTATTGTTTTGGTGTCAGGATAATACAATCCTCATAGATATGTTAAGTTCATTTTTCATAAGAAAATTTTGTAGATGAAGTGATTATTGAAATTAGAGCTACCTGTATCATTTTGACCTGTTTTTGCGAAATGCAGAAGAAGGACTTTGGTTTCCTGTGGTGCTCAGGAAGTTTGGAATTATGGAGTTCTGGATTGTTCAGGAGTTAATAGCTCATATCTAACCATAACCAGTGTGTGCTTCACTTATAGGTATAAAGCCATCTTCCCTTTCAAGACTCACATCTCTAGGGACAGATAATTAACATTACTACAAGCTGTAAGTAAAATGTGAATCTCTGTGTTAATGTGTTTCTCTTCATAAAACCTTTCTCCTTACAACATTTGATAACTGACTTTAAGAATGTTATTGATGACTCATGCCTGTGTTTGGTACTGTGGGTGCTGTGGGGGTAGGGGAGATCTTAGGCCCTCTCTTCCATAACCTTCATCTTCTCATTACTACTTGACTTTTTATTTTTATTCTCCCAGACATGTATCCTTCTTACTACAAATCCCTTTCTTTGTGTCCAATCAAATCTTTAGAAAACATATACTGTTCTTATGAGTATACCAATAAGGGAGCCTGAGAAAATATAAGATACAGTTAAGTCAGTGTCTGCCCCTAAAAATATAGGAGCATGAAAGTGCACATTACCAACTACAAAGAGGTAGCTATCTAGTTCAATTTGGCAAGCTTTCCATTTTATTTTTACATACAGTTAAAACATTTATTTGAATTTTAAGATCCTATGGAAAGCATCCCACAGGTGAACATCCTACATGCTGCATTACTGGAAAAATCCCCCACCATCCTTTGGAAATCTTGTTGATGGATTATAAGTATATAAAATATTAATATAAACATAGAAACCCAGACTTACTAAAATCTTACATTCAACTTATTATTGGTAGCCTTCAGGGATAGGACAATTAAATTTAAACATTGACTATCCCAAAGAATATTGAATTGGTTACAGATACTCATTTACTTACAAACAATAACCACCTCTTCATCAAGGAGAATAGTGAAGGAACTTGAAGGAGAAAGTATTACCTAGGGTTATAGCAGAAACCTGGAACTTGGACCAGGTGTGTTATGAGGATAAGAATAAAGACAGGGCATCTCAGATCATAAAGGGGTTTCCTGATTGAAGTATAAAATAAAATAGCATGCTGGCAAACAAGTGGTCTAAACATAACCATTAAGCAATTCAACAAACATTTTCACTTTCTCTCAAATACATATGACAGTAGAAACTGTGAAATAAATTGACCCCAATGTGCAGTTGAGTATGAAACCCCGGGGATGATTCTGACCATTTGGGTGGAGACATTTATGCCTAGCAAAAGCTAGCCTAGGATACACTCCTCTAAGTATGAAAACTTTAATAAAATTAGAAAAAGAGAAAATAAAAGATTTGAGAAAGATAAACATTTTGTCTATCCATCAGTCCTACATTCATTTTTCTTTCTACACATCTTCACTTTTAAAGGTTTCTAGAAGAAAAGAACATTTTAAAATTACAAAAATAGTAACAAATTTTACTTTTATGGTTTCAGATTGATGGCTTCTCTAAATGTAGAATCTCAGAAGACACTTAACTTAGGCAGAGAAGCTTCTTTTATTTATCTTAAGTATACTAAGAATTAGAAAAGTGGATTGTTAACATAATAATCTTTCTCTCCTTATCACATTCACTTTCTAACTACTTTTTTCTCATTCCTAAAAAAAATACATTGTTGGTACTATAAGTTTAAGCCATGAGAATCCTTTTTAGCCTATTTCTAGTTTTAAGAAATCTTTACCTCTCATTTATTTACTCACTCATGTCATGCTCCCTCCCTCTATGGAATTCAAGTTCCATGAGTGCTGTTTGTCTGTTTTATTGACCCTTCTATTGCCAATCTCTAGAGCTATCTATACCTGACATAAATGTTGAGCTCATTAATTTTTAGTAGGTATGTTATTATTTTCTCATAATGATATTGTGCAAATATTATACACAACCAACAAGACCAACAAGTACAATGTTAATATTAGAAAAAGAAAGAAAATGCTCCAAGTTTTTTAACTCTTAAAGCTCTAGTAAAAATATCATATTTGTGGAATTTTCCTTCAGAGTTTTATCTGATTGTAAAAAAAAAAAAATCTATTTAGCTTTTACATGCTGATATGGTTAGGCTTTGTGCCCCCACTCGAATATCATCTTGAATTGTACTTCCCATAATTCCCACGTCATGGGAGGGGCCCAGTGGGAGGTAACTGAACAGTGAGGGTGGTTATCCCCATGCTGCTGTTCTCATGATAATGAGCGAGTTCTTACAAGATCTGATGGTTTTATAAGGGGCTTTTCCTCCTTTTACTCTATACTTCTCCTTGCTGCCACCAGGTGAAGTAGGATGTGTTTGCTTCCCCTCTGCCATAATTGTAAGTTTCCTGAGGCCTCCTCATCCATGCTGAACTGTGAGTCAATGAAAACTCATTCCTTTCTAAATTACACAGTCTCGAATATATCTTTATTAGTAGTGTAAGAACAAACTAATACAGTAAATTGGTACAGGTAGAGTGGAGTGCTGCTATAAGGATACCCAAAAATGTGGAAGCATCTTTGGAACTGGGTAACAGGCAGAGGTTGGAACAGTTTGGAGGGCTCCGAAGAAGACAGAAAAATGTGGTAAAGTTTGGAACCCCCTAGAGACTTGTTGAATGGCTTTGACCAAAATGCTGATAGTGATATGGAAAATGAAGTCCAAGCTGAGGTGGTCTCAGATGGAGATGAGAAACTTGCTGGGAACTAGAGTAAAGATGACTCTTGTTATGCAGAGACTGGTGGCATTTTGCCCCTGAGTTAGACATCTGTGGAACTTTGTATTTGACAGAGATGATTTAGGGTATATGGCAAAAAAAAATTCCTACATGGGAAAGTACTCAAGAGGAAGCAGAGCGTAAAAGTTTGGAAAATTTGCAGCCTGGTGATGTGACAGAAAAGAAAACCCTATTTTCTGGGGAGAAACTCGAGCTGTCTGCAGAAATTTGCATAAGTAATGAGGAGCCAAATGTTACTCACCAAGGCAATGGGGAAAATGTCTCCAGGGCATGTGAGAAACCTTGGAGGTAGCCCTACCCATCACAGGCCCAGAGGCCTAGGAGTGACAAATGGTTTTATGGGCCAGGTCAAGGGGACTCCCTATTGTGTGCAGCCTCAGGACTTGGGGCCCTGCTTTCAAGTCACTCCAGCCATAGCTAAAAGGGGCCAAGGAACAGCTCAGGCTGTTGCTTCAGAGGGTATAAGCACCTGGCCTTGGCACTTTCCATGTGGTGTTGTGAAATGGCAGTTTCCACGTGGTGTTGAGCCTGTGAGTGCACAGAATTCATGAATGGGAGTTTGAGAACCTCTGCTTAGATTTCAGAGGGTGTATGGAAGAACCTGGATGTCCAGGCAGAAGTTTGCTGCAGGGATGGGGCCTTCATGGAGAACCTCTGCTAGGGCAGTGTGAAAGGGAAATGTGGGGTCAGAGTCACCACACAGAGTTACCACTGGGGCACTGCTTAGTGGAGCTATGAGAAGAGGGCCTCCGTCCTCCAGAGTCCAGCATGGTAGATCCACTGACAGCTTGCATCATGCACCTGGAAAGGCCACAGACTTTCAACACCAGCCTGTGAAAGCAGCTGGGAGGGAAGCTGTACCCTGCAAAGCCACAGGGCTGGAGATGCCCAAGGCCACGGGAACCCACCTCTTGCATCAGTATGATCTGGATTTGAGACATGGAGTCAAAGGAGATCATTTTGGAACTTTAAGGTTTAATGATTGCTCTATTGGATTTCAGACTTACATGAGGCATTTAGCCCCTTTGTTTTGGCCAATTTCTCCCATTTGGAATGGGTGCATTTACCCATTGCCTATACCCCCATTATATCTAGAAAGTAACTAACTTGCTTTTGATTTTACAGGCTCATAGGCAGAAGTACTTGCCTTGTCTCAGATTGAGACTTTGGAGTTGGACTTTCGAGTTAATTCTGAAATGAGTTAAGACTTTGGGGAACTGTTGGAAGGGCATGATTGTGTTTGGAAATGTGGGGACATGAGATTTGGGAGGGACTAGGTGTGGAATGATATGGTTAGGCTTTCTCTCCCCACCCAAATCTCATCTTGAATTGTAGTTTCCATAATCCCCACATGTCATGGGAGGGACACAGTGGGAGGTAATTGAATCATGGGGGCATTTACCCCCATACTGCTGTTCTCATGATAATGAGTGAATTTACACAGGATCTGATGGCTTTATAAGGGGCTTTTCCTCTTTTTGCTCTGCACTTCTCCTTGCTACCACCATGTGAAGAAGGATGTGTTTGCTTCCCCTTCTGCCATGATTGTAAGTTTCCTGAGGCCTCCTCAGCTGTGCAGTGTGATGAGTCAATTAAATCTCTTTCCTGTACAAATTACCCAGTATGTCTTTATTAGTAGCATAATAATTGACTAATACACATGCTTGAATAATATGATTCCTTACTTTTTTCTTTCTTTGTGAAATGGCAAACCATCAAGGTGAAGTGGAGATTTAAGTATCACATACATGTGGCTGAGGGTATCTGCTAATCCTGAGATTTTAGAATTACCTTAATTTCTCAACAAATTTCCAGAGGAGCTTAGCCAATAAGTAATGGCCTAGAAGTAAATGCACATAATTTATTTTAAAATTGGGCCACTTTCATAAATAAGATGAGACACTTTTACTAAGCACACCAGGACAAAATTGTCATAAAGGATACTGTCCACGGTAAACTGAAATTTTTTTTCACATTACCTAGATTGATGATGCTAAGATAGTTACTTTCAACTATCCAGAAGGGCTGAAAATATTGTAAGAAAAGAGTATTACAATATTTTGCAATATTACACAACACATACATACACACACATACATACATACACACACACATACATACACACACACACACACACACACTGTATATATATATTCACTAAAAAATGCTGAAAAAGCTGGGAGTTCCTCAGTATCCAAAAGGTCAGATTTAGGAAGATTTACTAAATGAAATATCAAACTATAAAATATAGATAACCAAACAAAAAACTGGAGATATCAGTACAGTTTGCAACCTACCCCAGAGCAAACAGCAGTAAGTGATAATGATAACTGCCTTATAAGCTTGTGAACATGGTAGGATTTTCTAAATGTTTGGTTTTGTGTCTGGATATAGGCTTCTAATCCCAGAAGAGGGATTGGTTTGAATTAGGCTTCCTAAAGTAGCTCTGACTTCTATTTTTGCAATAATTGTGGTTTGCATCAAGCGACTACTCGTATATAACATATTTACTGTAATGCTCTGAAATCTGATACTTGTTTCTAATACAGAGTTGCAGTAATTATGCTTACATTTCTATTTTCGTTAAATATTTGAGAGTACATTTTAGAATGAGAAGAGTGGATAAAGCTTTTGTTTGATACTAACAGGAATCATGTGAATAACTTCAAGACCAGAAGGAAATAGTATTCCTGAGGACTGGGGACTCAGGTTACTTCTGGGGGAAGCCTTGCATAAAATATTAAATTGCCATGGCTCTAATATGGCAAGTTATAGAGAGTTATGCAGAGACTGAGTTATAAAGAGACTGAGGCTAATGACAAGTTGTAGTCCTATAGTCGTGCAACAAGGAGTACAGAGATTAGCTGAAAGATTGGTCATATAGGGATTGATTATGTTTGCATGCATCTGCAAGTGTTCTTCTGTGAATAGACTTAAGTAGGGGTTCAAATGTTTACAGATGTTTTCATGGATATTATTTTACCATTTTCATCTGTTTGCTCTTGTTTATATTTATTTCTAATTTAGGAGTGCCTACATTAAGTCTTTAAAATAGTTGTTTTATGATTTTATGTAGGTGTTGATATTAGAAACACAGTATGTACATAGAAACATTATTTTTAGATTATTTTGAAAAATATTGTACATCAAGAGAAAAATAATGGAAAATAATACTATGAGAAGACAGCCAAGATGTTATGTTTTATTTTTACTACAGTAGGTTCCCATTGCTTGATACATTATTTAATATTTAAATATTATATTATCTAATTAAATACAATAGAAAAAAGCAATAAAAACAAAAAACGTTAGAAAATTAATTTAGCTTAATATCATTGCTTTTCAAATATACTTCTTAAGATCTTTTAATACAGTTTTGTTTTTAAACTTCAAAATAAAAGTTTAGTTGACCTATTATATAATAGGTGATATAAATAAATGTAATAGTTAAATTATATTTTATAAAATGTGTTTTTAAGCAATAATTATGATAAGCATGTTTGTGATTATAGTAAAGAGATAAAATAAAAATATATTTTTCACAGAAATATATTTTACCTACCAACAAGTAATATTAAGCAACTGCAAAAGTCACAAAAGCAAAAACAAAACTCTAATTAATTTTAAAATTAAATATAAGAATGAATTACAAAATATTTAAATTGTATTTAAATATTTTGGAGTGTTTACACTCCACTGACCTGATTAAACTTCTAATTATACAGTATTGAATGAGTCTCTATAATGTTCACACATAAACAAACTCACACCCTTCTAAAACTTCAGTTACTAGAATTAAAAAAAAATCCTTGAGAAACTCACTTTTATATCCTTGAGAAACTCACAAAATAATTAAATTGTATTCTGTGAGGTCAGGTGAGAAAATTTGGAAGAACAGGGATCCAAACCCAGATGTTTTCAACTTATTATCACACTATCAGATTTGTTAGCTATCCTCTATACTTTTATGTATTAGAAATGGGCAATGTGTTCTATAACACAGTGGGAGTAATAATGAGGTTCTTTTATAGAATCTTATCAGCTGAAAATGCTGAAAAGCATTTAGGTATATATTTATATAAGGAGAGCATATATCTTACCTCGGAATTTATGCATCTCTTTATATCTACATATCTATATATTGATGTTTACCTATTTATATTTATGTTATTTAAACTTTTATAAATGATTAAATATAGTACATTTATTTACTAATATTTTGATTTATTTTCACATTGGTTCTAGAAAATAACTCCTCTAATTATTTGACAGACGCTAGACATCAGGGACTGAATGTTTGGTGAGTTTTTTTGTTTGCATGTTTGAACAATATCTGACTCTCTGTAATCCAGAAATCAGTCTATCAACAGTTAGTGGCTATATAATATTCACTACAAAAGTAGTAAAAAAAATCAATGCTTTAGGAATATGATGACAATTATACAGATAATTTCAGACATCAGAACCTAGATGAATTTAAAAATTTGTTTCAGTCAAATGTTTGGTATTTGTAATATTTGGCATTTATTTTTATACATAAAGCATACTAACAAAATGATTTAAAAAATAAGAGAGCTGGCCAGGCGGGGTGGCTTACGCCTGTAATCCTAGCACTTTGGGAGGCTGAGGTGGGTGGATTGCCTAAGCTCAGGAGTTCGAGACCAGCCTGAGCGACACGGTGAAAATCCGTCTCCACTAAAATACAAAAAATTAGCCTGCTCTGACAGTTTACATCTGTAATCTCAGCTACTCGGGGGGCTAAGCCAGGAGAATTGCTACAACCTGGGAGGTGGAGGTTGCAGTGAGCCGAGATTGAGCCACTGCACTCCAGCCTGGGCAATAGAGCAAGACTCCGTTCTAAAAAAAAAAAAAAAAAAGAGAGAGAGACCCAAGCAGAACCAATGGCAAAAATGGATGAAATGGAAAAGATATTTCATTCATTCATTCATTCAATAGGTATGTGTTGGGAGACATTGCAACCACTGTGGTTTCATGGGGGTTGTATGTTAATCACCAAAGAAAAATTTCCATTGTCTTGGTGTATATATCTCGCCTATACTGGAGTTGGATTCGAGTTTCACTGGTTTTTTACAGAATTTAGAGTTGTGTTAATATGAGTAAAATGCCATACGAGTTCTGAATAAAAGTGAGTTTCTCAAGGATTTTTTTTTAATTCTAGTAACTGAAGTTTTAGAAGGGTGTGAGTTTGTTTATGTGTGAACATTATAGAGACTCATTCAATACTGTATAATTAGAAGTTTAATCAAGTCAGTGGAGTGTAAACCATTACACAGGAAGTACAGCTCCTGAGGCAATAGAATTCTTATGTAGAAATGTATACTTATTACCTTATTGAGAGTGTTTGGGTTTGCAGTTTACTAAAGTGTACAATAGCCAATGGCTTTTATATGTTATGTGCAACTTGTTTAGCCCATAAACTATACTACAGTGCATAATAAGACATTCAACTAGATACAGTTACTCATTCAAGTCTGTTATCGATTGAACTGTACATAAAATGACATTTGCAGGATAGTGTATCCTCTTATTTATTGTAAGGTTTCTTTGTTTATGTATCAGCACACAAAATTTAGTAATTAGCAATAGGTCTCAGTTCATTTAATGTGAATGAGCAAGATCTCAGCTCTTACTACATTCAATTATGGTGTAATAGCTCTCTTGACCTCCACCTAGGAACAAGGTTTTCATTCACACTGGGGAAAATGAAAATGGCAGTGGCTTCCTTTCTTTTCATAGAGATGCAAAATGTGTTTTACATCAATTTGTATTAATGAGTGGAGAAAATGTGAAATTACTTTTATTTATCAGAATCATACTGTAGTAAATTATTGCATAAACCTGCACTTTTGTGGTCTGAGCTACAAGTTGAAGTAAAGAATAATATTTTCACCTCTTCTTTTATGAATAGAAACTTCAAACATAAAATAAACATTTCAAATTGCTTTTCCTCTCAACATGCAGGAGGAGAAACAATTTTCTGAAGTTAATAACATTTCTGCAAAGGCTGTGGGGAAATCATGCAAAGCTAAACTGCATAGCATGGAAGGCTGCTAAACAAAAAACTTTTTGAAACTTCTATTACTTTTTTCTTTATTGTTTTATGAAGTTTAAAGTACTTTTAAAGAGTAATCACTTTGTAGAATATGGATTTCTCATACATCTTAGAGAAGAAGACATTTTAACTGTCATTCACTCTCCCATCAATTGCAGTCATGAAAGAAAAGTTTCTCAGGTATGTTTTTTTTTTTTTTGCTTTCCTAGAAATATATGTGATTACTTTTACTTTTAAAGAATACCTTATTAGATGAAGAAAATATTATTTCAGTAGGCTATAAATTTTTAATAAAGACATTGGTTTTGCAAACTATTGTTTGATAGTTTCAAATATATGATTTGATATATGATTTTACATAATAGGATGGATAAAACCTTCTCTTTTTCCATGTTCAGCACTTTTAAAAAGGAAATAGCAACTTGTTAAAAAAATGTGATGTAGAATTTTAATATCTTGTGAACAACAAATTCATATGTTCTTGCTTTAATTTTTAATCTGTTTCCTATCTCACTATACTTCAACATATTTTTGCATACATAGTCCTTGCTAAATCCGTTAAGCCTCTCTTGACTGCCCAATCTCCTGCTATATTTCTGGGTTTTTTTTCCTCCAACAACTTTCCTTGGTGCAGTTTCCTTTCATAACTCAACAACTATAATGCTAGCCTAATTTTATAGGTGTTTGTTAGGTTTTGGTCATTCCTTCAACCTACTATTTTTCCAGTTCTACCTAGTGACTTTTGTTTTCCAAGAGCTAGCTTATTAGGGATATAATGATAAAAACAGCAAAGGAAACAGCGATGAGAAAATCTACAAGGTCTTTGTCCTCACAAGCTAAGTGAAGAGAAAAAGTCATATATTAAAAACAATAAGTAGCTTGAGTACTTCCTATTAAAATAATAGTCCATATGTTACGAGTCCCAGTATCAACACACATGGACTGATGTTAGTAGGATTTTGGTTCACTTTCGCACATATATAACAAGATTTCTTTTCTTTTTTCTCTCTCTTTTTTCTTTTCTTTTTCTTTTTCTTTTTTTTTTTTTTGAGAGAGTCTCACTGTGTTGCCCAGGCTGGAGTGCAGTGGCTCGATCTCTACTCACTGCAACCTCCACCTCCCAGGTTCAAGCAATTATCCTGCCTCAGCCTCCTAACTCCCTGTGATTATAGGAGACCGCCATCACGCCCAGCTAAGTTTTGTATTTTTAGTAGAGATGTGGTTCACCATGCAGGCCAGGTTGGTCTTGAACTCCTTACCTCAGGTGATCCACCCACCTCAGCCTCCCAAAGTGCTGGGATTACAGGCGTAAGCCACCGCACTGGGCCATGTAACCAGATTTCTTAACATATTTTACATGATACACCTACTAATACTTCATGTTTAGACTCAATGTTTGATAATGTTTTGTCTTTCTGTGTGTGTGTGTGTGTGTGTGTGTGTGTGTGTAATGTCCATTTGTTCCACACAGACTCATCCAAGCAATGTTGTACCAGAATTACTAGATCATTTCATGTCACAGTTTTATGTTAAGAATTGCAGACAAAATGAATATTCAAATGAGCAATGAAGAATTATATATCTATTGTGCACCATGCATCTTCTTAGCACTTTACATAGATTAAATTATTTAATTTTTGTAAGAACCTATGAGTTAGGATCTAGGTTTAAGATTTGTTGTGTTAATTGTTATTGTTATCTTGGGTTTTTAGGAATTTGATAAAAAGTTCCAACAGAAATCCTTTAAGTAGTTTTCAACACATGGATGAGAGAAATGCCATGGACAAAATTTCAGGGAAACCTAATTGCAGTGGTCACTGGCAAATATCGGTTTCTGCATTTCCTCCCTAGAAAGTCACAACAAATGAATATTTTTGTCATATAAAATATCATAATTATGTATCTGTACTATAGAACATATCTTTTAAACTATACTCAAATTCATGTTAACATCTTTCTTACTGGCAATTACTTAAACATTTGGTTTTCTCATCCATTGCATGTCAGACAAAATCTAATTACTAAGTGAGATTTAATGGTGCAAAACCATGTAAAGAGGCGCTGAGAAAAAAATGTGTTAAAATGGCTGATAGAACATGAAAATCTAACTGCAACACAGTTCATCAGAAATAATAATTTGGTCATAAATTGATCATGATTGAAAAGTACTGCTATTTAAAATTTTTGTTATAAATAAAAATGTATTAGTGCAAGTGTATCACAGAAAGCAAGGATAAATATTCCTTTAATACTCAGTTCTTTGTGGAGCATTATTTCTATAGTTTCTTGAGAAGATACATAAAATTGTTGCATTTCAAGAGAGCAACACTGAAGATATGTAAAGGAATCATTCAAAAAAATAAAATAAATGTTGTTCAGAAAGTTTAATTTTTAAGAGAATGGAAGCAAGAAAAATTTGAACCAAAAATATGTAGAAAAATTAATTATGGAAAAGACTCTTCTGAACTGAATAAAGATGTACTCCTCTGTGTATGCATTGAAAACTCTCAAGTAATCTTTATTTTTATAGAATAATTATGATATTTTCTAGTTTGATATTTTCTACTAGAAAATGTGTTTTCACGACCTAAAGAGGTAGAATGGACATCCTCCAAGAATTTGGTCTAGATGTTGCAATTGATGATGCCACATACACACCAACACCAACAAGGTATGAGACGAGTGTTATGTATATGATGAGGCTTTTCTAGGCAGAGTAGGGCAGGCGTTCCAAGCTGGCCTGAAAATGGCTTAAGAGCCTGGGGAAACGAGACTGCTATTGCGGGTTTTAATATGTTTAGGGGTGTGGGTAGGATTAAGATTCTAATGCACAGGAAAGAACTTTCATGGTTTGAATTTCCCATATAAGCCAAACGGGGTGGCTCCCAGGATTTTTTATCAGGTTGCCCAGAGGTGGGGCGGAAAAGGAAAGAGGCACTAGTAAGGCTTAAAAGAAGTTAACAATCATCAAAAAATAGACTCAGGACCTTTATTACTATTTTTCTACCTAATGCAGAAATTAAAATTAGATAATTATGGAAATATTTTAGTGCTGTTATGTTATAAATTATCAGAGTCTCATCAATGAACAGGCATTCTTAAGAAGTCAAATGAATAGTGAACAATTATATAAAGCCTACTATTTGCTAAGCACTGTTCCTAGCACTTTACATATACTGAATAATTTAATTTTCGTAAGAATCTATGAGTTAGGAACTATTATTATCCATATTTTACCAAAGAGGAAAGTATAGAAAGTCTCAGTGAGATGTACAGTGACACATTTCTAGCTGGTAATTGATGAAGTAAAGATTTATACCCAGACAGATTGGTACCGGAATCTGAGCTTTAATAACATACACTGCTACCTGATGATGAGACTGTGTAAGTAACAAGATTCAAATTTGTTCTTTGCTGTTTCTTTCTATTTCCAATAAAGTTTTAAAATATTATGTTATGAATTTGTTTAATTTCATATCTTAGAAAATTGCAATTTTTTATGTAGCTTTAATTTTTTCCATGTCTATGCTTCTATTACTGTATATATTCATGTTATGGTCATTTCAATAAAGACTACTACTATACTATGTATAACTTGTTTTAAAAAAGACAGGAAGAGCTCTTATTGCATTTATTTAACAAATATTTACCCTGTAGTCAATATTTGTTAAATAAATGCAGTAGGAGCTCTTCCTGTCTACTAAGAGTTTGGCTTTTAGTCAAAGCAATGATATAACTAATAATTTTTGCAGAAATTTAGAATATCTAAAAAACTCCCCAAAGACACCCCATATTTTATTCATTTTAATTGATATATAATATTTGTACATATTTGTGGGGTACATGTGGTATTTTGTTAGATTCATACAAAATGTGTAATAATCAAGTCAAGATATTTAGGGTATTCATCACCTAGAGTATTTATCATTTCTATGTGTTGGGAACATTTCAAGTCCTCTCTTCTAGCTATTTTGAAATGTACAATTCATTGCTGTTAACTATAGTCACCCTACTCTGCTAGCAAACATTAGAACTTATACCTTCCATCTAAGAGTACATTTGTATCCACTAACCAAGCTCTCTTTATCCCCCTACTCTGCCAACCATACAGCCTTTCTAGCCTCTGGTATCTATCATTCTGCACTCTACCTCCATGAGATCAATTTTTTTAACTCCAATTTATAGTGAAAAAAATCAGATATGAGAGAGTGAAAACATGAGATATGAGATATTTCTGTGCCTGGCTTATTTCATTTAACATAATGTCCTCCATTTCCATCCATATTGTTGAAAATGACAAAGTTTCATTCTTTTTTGATGGCTGAATAATATTCCACTGTATATATTTACCATTTTCTTTAACCATTCACCCATTGGTGGACACAATTTGATTCCATAGCTTTGCTATTGCGATAGTACTGCAATAGACACGAGTGTGCAGGTATCCCTTTGTCATAATGATGCCTTTTCCTTTGGATAAATTAACATCTATTATTTTCGTTTCTGCACCAACTGATTTCATGTTGTTTCATCTATTTAAAAATCTTGACAGAAACCCACAAAGCTGTTTGCCCTCAAATATAAATATTATGATAACATTTAAATTCAATTGGCACTGTGGCTTGAATGAGTCATTTGATAGGACAAAACTTACCAAAATATATAAACATGTAAGTAATAAATATGTGTAGTAGTAAAAATAAATCAATGGTGTAAAGGTAAGGCATTAAATGCAATCAATTAGTCTTAAGTCAGAAGCTTTTATTTCTAATATGGTAAAAGATAATGGTTAAACATTTTAACTACCCAGAAAATCAAAATATAGAATGCTTCAAGCATGTTTTCTTAGGGGAGTGTTCTGAAACAGAAAATAAATCACTTTATAATTTCATTAATATGACTCCAAGTTATTGTTGCTCTCAAATATGCTGCACTCTAAAATGCAGCAAGCTATTAGATTTAGTTTCCACTTGCATTCTCTATGAGACCAGTTTCTACACGGTATTTCTGTTAGTAAGTGTTGTGATTCAGAAAAGCAAGCACTAAAATGTGGATATCATATATTTTATATTTCTATTGGTTATAGCCTTTGCTTTCGGAGAAGACCTTGTATGATCAATTTAGGAAAGTAAAACATTAAAAACAAACAAAATAAAAACCCATGTATTTTTAATGCCACAAATCTGATGATAGGTTTTAATACATTAGTGTTTATAATTAAAGTAGGCTTAATTAAATACAAAGCATTTATGTCCAAATTGTAGTAAGTTAACCAACAAATGTTTATGAAATACCTATTGTTCTAGTTATTGCCCTAGGCAAAGAGATTGAGCACAAATAAAATAACTCTTATATTCAAGAAGTCTTGTGGGCAAAGGAGACATTACAAATAATTACCAATAATTAAGCACTGCAAATTATATCTTTAAAAATTTTGATACAGTATGCTATATGAAAACATGTAACAAGAGGACTTAACTTGGTCTGATGGATATTGATGCATTTCCTGAGGATGCAACTTAACACCTATTATTTTGTTGAAATTAAATCACTTCCTTAGGCTAAAAAAAAGTAAGATGAATTGCAGCTTTTGTTATTCAATGAATTCTATACTCCTACCAGCTCTGGGTGAGCCAATAGTTCAATAAACATGTCATGTATTTCCTCATTAATGGGATTTGAAAAGATGTTGGATATTATGGAACTGAAAGCATGCCTGAAATTTCCTTCAGATTGACATTGATCTCTAAATGAATATTCTCTAAGCAAAGTTATTCATAAAGTTACAAAGTTACTTAATTGTAGATAGACATAGCCTGTTCTTGTGTTTTCTTTATTTATAAGATTATCAGGAAAGATTTATAAAACACTCACACTGAAACATACATGGTAATTACACAATATAGCATATCCATGATCTCCCAGTCTGGAAATATCCATTGAGAAAGAGTAAAATTTGCTTGGGATGTGTTATTTTTCTTGAAACTAAAATGCCTTTTAGATATGGATTCTAACTGCACCTGGAGTTTACAAGTCATCGGTTGATAATCTGTCCAAAAAGTGTACTCAGCATTAGAGGCTAAATATGACGCCCATTAGTAAATAGTTACTAAGAGGCCCATTAGTAAATCATTTTTGAAAAATAGACATTTGCTTATCTTTAGTTGTTTTATTTGGTTTTAAATTTTTTCATGGGACAGAGTCTCATTATGTTGTCTAGGTTTGTCTCAAATGCCTCGGCTCAAGCAATCCTCTCGCCTCAGTCTCCCAAAGTACTGGGATTGCTGTCATGAACCAGCACACCTGGCCATCTTTTGCTTTTTTTGTACCAAGTATTGTACTTTTATAGGCACTAGAAAATATTAGAGTAAATAAGCCTTCATGACTTCCTTGGAAGAGCTTGAGGCTTAATGTTTTCTGATTTTTATGGTAAAACTCGACTTCTTCTTTTGATATGGCAGTGAATCAACAGATTTCAGAAGTAACATTTCCACTATATTTTATTTTCATAAGTACAAATTTCTATAGTATTTTCTAATGGAGCTCATCCATAAGCAATAGCTAATCAGGTTGCTTCTACCTTTTAGTATATTTTTTTCATGGCTGAGCAATCAATGATTCATTAGCAAACTATGAAAAACTAAACTGGCTTAAAGCTAGACCAAAAACCAATTTTTTAAAGAAAATTTTAAAACAAAGTTTTCTTCACATACTTACCATTTATGAAGTGCCTACTATGTATTAGCCACTGTATATGAGTTTTATTTAATACTTGCAATAACTCTGCAAGGAAAATATGATTGCCCAAATTAAACAAATAGAGAGACTGATTTCAGAAATGTTAAGCAACTTGCAAAATTTCACACAGCTAGTAATGTATGATGTGTGTTTGACTGCACAGTCTGTTACTTCTGTTGCTTCCATATCTCTAAAACTAATGTTCCTGCCTGTTTCAGAGAACAGTTTGTATGGTCTTCAGAAGAACTCTTTTTACTATTTTTTTAGAAGCAACTGAATATTTTGGAGTGAGTAATATAACATTGTTAGAAGTATTTGCTTGTACCAAGGAATGCCTGGAAACAAGGCGTATTTTGTGAAACAAGTACCATTACCATACTACTTAGCTCACTGAAGTTGAAACCCTTAATCTATATTATAGTGGCTGGAAAGAGCTAATATACTTTCAGAAGTGTATACATGATTTTCACTGAGTCATTTATCTATTGCAGAAATATACTGATGTCCAAATGGGTTCTGGGAACTGCCAATGACCCCCAAATTTTATCTTTCCAATACCTGTGTGTTGCAGATTTTTTAATCCTGTTAGACCAACGCTAATAAGCAGCAGAAACTGAAACAAATGACTATCGATTATTTGACTCAACCATACACATATAGTTCCCTCTATAACTGAATGTTTAACAGTAATAACCTATTAGAGTTTTAAATTTATTAAGCTGAAGTCATGATCAAGTACTTTACTAAATTTTAATCTTTAGATGCTCGTTTTGTGGTGTCCTTGCACCACTTTAATAAGAAACTGTATTATATTGACAAAAATCTTTCTATTTTGTTAAATTATCCATAGATTTTTATTTACTATGTATCAAGTCACTGCCACATTCTCTAAATTCTATTTTTTTTAACTAAATGTCCTTGAAGGTTACTTTCATCACTGATATTTTAATTTTCTGTATTTTTTATTAATTTGCAAGTTTTTATAACTGTGTATAAATTTCAGTTTTTTGTTTTTTGTTTTTTTTTTTTCTTTTTTATTGATCATTCTTGGGTGTTTCTCGCAGAGGGGGATTTGGCAGGGTCACAGGACAATAGTGGAGGGAAGGTCAGCAGATAAACAAGTGAACAAAGTTCTCTGGTTTTCCTAGGCAGAGGACCCTGCGGCCTTCCGCAGTGTTTGTGTCCCTGGGTACTTGAGATTAGCGAGTGGTGATGACTCTTAACGAACATGCTGCCTTCAAGCATCTGTTTAACAAAGCACATCTTGTACCGCCCTTAATCCATTCAACCCTGAGTGGATACAGCACATGTTTCAAAGAGCACAGGGTTGGGGGTAAGGTCACAGATCAACAGGATCCCAAGGCAGAAGAATTTTTCTTAGTACAGAACAAAATGAAAAGTCTCCCATGTCTACCTCTTTCTACACAGACACGGCAACCATCTGATTTCTCAATCTTTTCCCCACCTTTCCCCCCTTTCTATTCCACAAAACCGCCATTGTCTTCATGGCCCGTTCTCAATGAGCTGTTGAGTACACCTCCCAGATGGGGTGGTGGCCGGGCAGAAGAGCTCCTCACTTCCCAGTAGGGGCGGCCGGGCAGAAGCGCCCCTCACCTCCCGGACAGGGCGGCTGGCCGGGTGGGGGGCTGACCCCCCCACCTCCCTCCCGGACAGGGCGGCTGGCCGGGCGGGGGGCTGACCCCCCCACCTCCCTCCCGGACGGGGCGGCTGGCCGGGCGGGGGGCTGACCCCCCACCTCCCTCCCGGACAGGGCAGCTGGCCGGGCAGAGGGGCTCCTCACTTCCCAGTAGGGGCGGCCGGGCAGAGGTGCCCCTCACTTCCCCGACGGGGCGGCTGGCCCGGCGGGGGGCTGACCCCCCCACCTCCCTCCCGGACGGGGCGGCTGGCCGGGCAGAGGGGCTCCTCACTTCCCGGTAGGGGCGGCCGGGCAGAGGCACCCCTCACCTCCCGGACAGGGCGGCTGGCCGGGCGGGGGGCTGACCCCCCCGCCTCCCTCCCGGACAGAGCGGCTGGCCGGGCAGAGGGGCTCCTCACTTCCCAGTAGGGGCGGCCGGGCAGAGGCGCCCCCCACCTCCTGGACAGGGCGGCTGGCTGGGCGGGGGGCTGATCCCCCCACCTCCCTCCCGGACGGGGCGGCTGGCCAGGCGGGGGGCTGACCCCCCCACCTCCCTCCCGGATGGGGCGGCTGGCCGGGCGGGGGGCTGACCCCCCCCACCTCCCTCCCGGACGAGGAGGGAGGACGCTCCTCACTTCTCAGACAGGGTGGCTGTCGGGCGGAGGGGCTCCTCACTTCTCAGATGGGGCGGTTGCCAGGCAGAGGGTCTCCTCACTTCTCAGACAGGGCGGCCGGGCAGAGACGCTCCTCACATCCCGGACGGGGCGGCAGGGCAGAGGTGCTCCCCACATCTCAGACGATGGGCGGCCGGGCAGAGACGCTCCTCACTTCCCAGATGTGATGGCGGCCGGGAAGAGGCGCTCCTCACTTCCTAGATGGGATGGCGGCCGGGCAGAGACGCTCCTCACTTTCCAGACTGGGCAGCCAGGCAGAGGGGCTCCTCACATCCCAATGGGTGGTCAGGCGGAGACGCTCCTCACTTCCCAGACGGGGTGGCTGCCAGGCAGAGGCTGCAATCTCGGCACTTAGGGAGGCCAAGGCAGGCGGCTGGGAGGTGGTTGTAGCGAGCCGAGATCACGCCACTGCACTCCAGCCTGGGCGCCATTGAGCACTGAGTGAACGAGACTCCGTCTGCAATCCCGGCGCCTCGGGAGGCCGAGGCTGGCAGATCACTCATGGTTAGGAGCTGGAGACCAGCCCGGCCAACACAGCGAAACCCCGTCTCCACCAAAAAAATACGAAAACCAGTCCTAAATTTCAGTTTTGTATAAAACTTTTTTGTAACTGTATTTATATATCTGAGTAAATGATAAATAAGAATAATCTCTCTATTTTAGAAATATTAAATATGGCACAAGTGGATATTCTATTTAATTTAACAAATAACATATTTGATGTCTACTATAAGTCAGGAATTCTGCTTGGCACAGAGGGGAGACTGTTATAAACAAGTCAGATGAGATTTTAGTCTTCACATAGCTTATGTTTTAGTAAGGACGGATAGAAAAAAACCCAACAAAATAATAACTCACTGTAATGTGTGCTATTGAGGAAATAAATAGGGCCCAGAGAGTGAACACAATGGAGCAGAGTGTCCTACTGCATTTAAGGGCTCACACCATAAATTAAGCGAAACAGGTGCTTCTTTGCTGAATGCACAGAAGACCATGCCTTGCTGCTCCATGGAAAATTTTATCTTCAAGTTTCTTCAGCCACTGAATATAGTTCTTTTTCTGATGCTCATTAGGTTTTATTTTTTTCCAGCAGTTATACTGAAAATATTACTTTTTTCAGTACTGAGAAAAGGCAAAAAAAAAAAAACTATTTTTTTCTGCATAAGTATTGCTCACACTTTAAGAGATGAGGGTTATATTTTTGAATAAATGCTTATTTGGAAGTCGAGAATACTAATTGCTATTCTTGGACCTGGCGTTTTAAGATACTGATTTTTGAACAAGTTATTGAAGCTCCCTAGCTTTGTCTGAATTTATCATTGATGTTTCTATAAGATTAGTTACTGTTTCCATTTAATAGGAGGAACTGTATAATTATATTCATTATATTTTAACTGTGAAACATGCCATCAATGATAGAAACTGGACTTCAAGAGTTAAAGTTACCCTTAAAAAATTCACATTACCTGTAAGGCTTGTTTCTTGCAATTTATTCTAGCCTCATCTATTATTTATAAAGGTTGGCTAAACGTGCCTCCTAAGAGTAAGCAGTCCTAATAAGGCTAGTTCATAATAATTAATTATTAATATTATTAATAAAATGAAGGAGCTGGTTTGGTTTGGAGGGGCGGTAAGTTTCAGTGGTTTCAATTGATAGTCTTTTGTTGTATTTGTTGATTATGAGGTTGTAACATGCAAATATACTCTGACCTTCTCCAACTTTGCCCTTAGGAGCCTCCCATTTTCTTCACTTTCCTCTCATTGACTTGACTAAGCACCCTGTGACCATCAGATTTTAGCTCTGAGTCTGCTCGTCTAAACATTTCATAGAGTTGCTGCTTGCTCTAGAATTCTGTGAACTGTATTTTGTAGACATCTTTTTTAATTAGCTTACTGTTAATTTCTGCCAATGGAATGCAGAGAGGTAAACTGGAGGTGAGGGGAAGGGAACAAAAGTTTCTCTTTCAGCGTTTAGTTTCTGACAGTGTCCCTCATCAAAAGAGAAGAGCCAACTCCAGCTCCACCCTCCAGACTCTGGAGTTTCTTTGCTTTTGGCAGTTAGAATTACAGCTATTTACACCCCCTCCTCAGAGTTCTTTATGTGAAACTCATGATACTTTCACCACAAACCCTCTCCCTCTAGGTTCAAGCACTTTCCCTACACGATACCTTCTCCAAGCTCCTACCTTCTGTACAAACTTCTGTACTCCTACCTTCTGTACATCCCCAATCCTAGAGGTGGTGGCCTCTTCCTGCAGTTATTAATCTTTGCATAACCTCAGCATCTCCTTTATGTTTTTGGCTTTCTACTACCTGTATAAACAATTTTCAAGGTTAACTCATTTTCTTTTTTAAATACCTAATATTTCTGCTGTTTTTAAAATTAAATTTGGCCTGACAAGGACATGTTTTTATGTCATGTTTTACTCAGCATGAGATCTTGATTAACATTTACCTGACTCAGATTAGTCCAAAGTGCACTAAAGCAAAAGTTATCTAATTTTTAACTAAAGATTTACACTGTTTTAATTTAAATAAATATTTAATTTCAAATTTAAGAGAAACATGGAATACATGGTAACCAATTAAGATGTATTTTTTCACATTAGAAACAAAATAATTACATTCTTGAAAATCAGAAAAGGGCCCCACCTCCAGGTCAGAATCATCAAATTCTTATTTGAAACAAAGACATAGGAGCTGTAAGAATTCAGCATTGACCTGATTACTGTCCACTTTTACTGACAGGCTCCAGGATAGTTTTTAATCATCTCTCTTGAGTTCTCCAGCCCACTGAGCCAATTCCTTCCCACTACACCACAGAGTTTATAGAAGCCCATTAGCCACCTGAGAAGCTCACTTAGGACTTTTTCTGAAAGATCCACACTTGAATAATTTCTGTTAATATTTCTGAAATTTCTGGATTTAAGAATGAATGAACATTTGAGAAACTTGCAAACAGAAAAAAATAGTTGGGAAGAAAGAGAAGTCTGGCATTTCCTTTCTGCAATCCGTGCATCTGGAAGCTTTATATTACTAAGGACAGAACCAAAACTTAAGCGTGATAAACCCTGTCAATATGTGTTTCATGAGTAAAGATGAAAAGCCGTTTATAAACCTTCAAAAACTTAAAATGTATGCTGCCCATACACCTTCTCTGAAAAAGAATACTTGAGGAAATATTCCAGCCTACAGAAAACTGAACCAGAATAAGGTTGAGACAGGAGGTCACAAACACTGAATGCGGCTTGAGGATGACTAGGACATAAGTTTATGTTTGGAAACATGTTTCTTTAACTTTGCTAGGCATTAAGAGTAATAGTAAAGACTATGTAACTTGATAAGAATGTAAGTAAGTAGGCTGGGCACCGTGGCTTACGCCTGTAATCCCAGCACTTTGGGAGGCCGAGACGGGCGGATCACGAGGTCAGAAGATCGAGACCACATGAAACCCCGTCTCTACTAAAAATACAAAAAAAAAAAAAAAAAAAAAATTAGCCGGGCATGGTGGCGGGCGCCTGTAGTCCCAGCTACTCGGGAGGCTGAGGCAGGAGAATGGCGTGAACCCAGGAGGCGGAGCTTGCAGTGAGCCGAGATCGCGCCACCGCACTCCAGCCTGGGCAACAGAGTGAGACTCCGTCTCAAAAAAAGAAAAAAAAAAAAAGAATGTAAGTAGGTAAATATAGCTCTATACTGCATTTATTTCTTATTGAGGCAAACTTAAGTTTAATGGTGTTTTAGCCACATTTTGGAGGGAAATATCTACAAGTCAGAGGCAGACTATAAAGCTAAGGCTTGTTATTTTTAATCTCTCAACTAGTATAGAGAGAAAACTGATACTGTCACTCAAGCAAGAAGTCTGCCATTTTTTCAGGCACTGTCATACAGGCCCAACATCCAGATTTTGAACCTGAATCTGTAAGTACTTAGGAGTGTCCCCTTAACCACATTTGTGTTTCAGGATAAAAATATTCATTTTATGCCTTCTTAGGAGCTATGGGCCACAATTAGCCCATAGCAATTTCTTGATACAAATATTAAATAGGAGAAATGAGTAATCAATAAGGCCTTTCGATTCAATATTAAAATACTATACTGTGACATGTTGTAACAAGCTGGTTAGCAGCGCAGATGATAAAGAAGTATTTTATCTATTCAAATTCCAGGTCTACCTCATACCACCTGAGTTATCTCGGCAATCTACTATAGCTCTCTTCTCTTTATTTCCTTATATTTAAAGAAATTGTTTAATGATAGTTTCTAGCCTATAGAGTTAATGCAAGGATTAACTGAGGTATTGTACTCTCTTTATCAGGGGCTTAAAAGGTATTCTAAATGATAGCAAATATTAAAGTTTGACATTATTTTTATGTCTCTATTTGATACCTATATAATTGTTATCTCTCTTTATATTATATATGTTTTACAGCTCTATAATGTATCTAAGTTTTTACATATAATGTATGCAAATAATTTTATATCTCTATAATGTAATTTGTAATGTTCAAAGAAATTTCAAAGAAAGCAAAATAGGAATGGCACAATATTAGCAATAATAATAGAAATAAATTTTAGTATGGTGGCAGATAAGTTATAAAATGCTAAATATGTTTTCTTTTTGTATAGTAGTAGCTATAAGCATATGTATAGTTATGTCTTCATAGTTTGATGTTGATATAAAAATATTTGTTGCTATAACCACTAGTGGAATAAAAATAAATAAATAAAACATTCAGCTCATTAGACAAAAAGAAAATAAGAAATATGTGAACATATATTCACTCTATAAAGATGAACATTTCTCTCAAATGTATAAAATATAATCAATAATTGATTAACAATTGGCCACACAAACACACCCTCACACATACACACGCACACAAACACACCTTTGTTTACTCTAAGTAGAAATCTAATTGATTGCGTTAATCCAACGTCAATGTGATAAAACAGTATTAGTAAAGCAAAATGAAAATTAGGTTTATAGGTGTTTCTATAAAGCAAAATAAACTCTAGATAAAGAAAGAAATGAAAGTATAAAATGCTGATTATTTACAGACTCTTCTTGTAACAAAAATCTAAAGAATGTAGGTTAAGCATTAGTCTAAGAAGCCTTCATAACTTTAAGTTATTCGAATACAAATGAATGAAACCTTCATCTCAAGAAGTTTGGGAAAAAAATAGAAAAATAGAAGGAAGGAATAATTGATTATTTTAGCAGGGAAAATGACTACCTTAGGAAAATACCAGTAAAAATACTATATATTGGATTTGTATATTTTCTTTAAGAATTTAGGGTAAAGCACCCAGAATCTTGGTTACACAGATGAAAAACAAAGAGAGAAAGCATAAATTATGGCATTACAAATAATAAAGATAATGAAACTACAGCTTCAAAGAGAATGCATCATGTAAAGCAGGTTATTATAATTTTACATAAATGTTTTTGATAATAATAATAAACCTCAACTGGAAATTACTAAAGTTACATAGCAAGATGGGGGAACACAGACTAATTTCCATGAATAAATTAAAATAATTATCAAAAGTATACATTTAAAAAACTGTAGTGGTCTCACAAATAAATTTTAGCAAACTGCAAGAAGTATTTTATAGAATATAAATACACAGAATAGTTATAAATTAAATTTATGAAATAAACATATAATTCACAGAGTTAGGAATAGGCTTGACCTATTATTTTCAACCAAACTGATAAAGATTCCAAACCAAGAGGAAAAATATTATAGATCCCTATTGTAAATGTAAGTTGAGAGATCTCAAAAGTAATAGTTATGCAATCACATAGAGTAACAAAAATAGACAATGGCCAATTAAATTTCAACATAGGAATAGAAGGATGATTCAACATTAAGAGTTTTATTCACATAGATCACTGCATTAGTGCATTATTCTAAAATGTATAATAATATCAGTAAGTACTATAATACATTAGTTATATAAATAGTCTTTTCTGTTCTGAACAAAAGACAACATTCTTAAATTATGCCTTAAGCATATTATCCATATTAAAATTAAAGGTATAATTCACTTCCTAAGAGTAAACACCATATTAAGAAATTGCAAACAATTCTCAGTGAAATTAAAAACAAAACAGGTTTTCTAACTATTTAAATTTATTTTCAGATTTTATCCAGTGCAATAAGGCAAGAAAAGAGAAAGTGCTGAATAGCATGTATAGAAAAAAAATTACATACAAATTTGGATGATGCTAGTAAAAGATCTGTTATACTTACATTCGGCTTGGTCTTCAATTCATCTTGGAAATGTTTCACATAACCCAGTAATCTTTTGTCACATTCTGCTGAGGAGATAATGCTAATCTTTTGTGTGCTCCTTAAACTCCCCTGTCATCACCTTCAAGAAACAAAATCACTATATTCTATCAGAAAAGAAAATATAATTATGTGGAAACTACTTCAACTGATTTCCTTTTTACATAATTTGCTTTTATCTAAGATTATCCTTTTCACCTTTTCCCCCAACACAGTGGAAGAAATCTCATTTTTAATTCAATGTTAATAAGTTTCTGAAATAGGGATTCAGATAGTTGTATTAAGATGAAAAACTAAAACTAAATATGTTTATACACCACACTTAGAGAATATGATTGATAGAGCAAGGATACAAGAGGTAGCTGGAGAAGATGAAATACAATCAAGAGAAGGTTCTATGAAAATTCTTTCCTGGTAGCCCCCAAAGTAGAATTAGAAACTTCACTACCATTCTCCCATAGTACCCTATGCCTTTTTTTAATCATATGGGTGGTTATTTTTATATTATAATATTGTGTTATGGTTCTTGTTCAGTATTTTAAAATTTCCCTAAAAGATCATCCTATGCTAATAGATTCATTCATTATTTTATTTATATAAATTCATATATTTACTCTACCCTTACCGTGTATTATGCACTGTATTGAAAGGTGGAGATTTGATGGTAGGAAACAAAATAAATGACCTCATTCAATAAGTCTGCATTTCTCATAAAAAAAAAAGAGTGAAGTTAGTCAATTGCTTACATGAATAAATGTAAAGTTCTAGGCAGATTGAAGAGGAAATAAACAAAGTATGTAATAATGTTGAAAGTGCTATGGTCTGAATGTTTGTGTTTCTTCAAATGTGTAAGTTGAATCTATCAATATGATATTAGGAGGTGTGTCCTTTGGGAAGAAGATGATTAGATCACTAGGTTAGAACCCTTGTGAAAGAGATTAGTGCCTTTATAAAAAAGATTTCAGAGAGCCACCTGGTCTCTTTTTATCATGTAAGGACACAGGGAAAAAGCACCACCTATGAACAAGGAAACAAGCCCTCAACAGACAGTGGATTCATTGGTGCCTTCATTTTGGACTTCACAGCCTTTAGAACTGTGACAAATAAGTTTCCGTTGTTTATAAGCCATCCAATCTATGGTATTGTGTTATAGCAACCTAAACTCACTTAAAAGACAAGAAATTATAATGGAAATATCTGTATTCAGTCCTGGAGGGTAGGAAATATAACTCTAAAATGATATATGAAGTGAGATCTTAAGAACTACTAGGATTTAATTGGGCATTCATAATAGGTAATCATAAAAGGTACTCATGGCTGCCAAATAAGTATTTGTTAAATTTTCTATTGTAAGTGGAAAATCACATAGGATCCTATGTGATTGCTTGGCTCTTATTTACAACACTAAAGATATAATAAAAATCATGTAATTAAATAATTCCCAAATTAACCATCTAATTATCAGTCTGTGGTCTATATAAACTAATCAATACTACTTTTTCCACTGGGCACTCATATTACTCCTATTCAGGTAGTTACAAAGAGAATCACAGCACAGACAACAGGTAGTCAATAAACATTAAATAAATTCATGAATTAAGAAAATATATATAGTATATTCTTAAAATAATTAAATATAATTACTTTAACAAAAATAAAGGGACATAAAGAAATTCAGAACCCTGAACAGCCTTCCAATTGTGATGCACACTGGATTCTTCCTTTATCACCTGTAAGCTACAGGCAAGGCCCAGTTAGTACTATTTCTCATACTAATATAAAGCTCACATCATATCTCTCACTTGTCATCTTGGCTTGCACAGTTTCTAGAGTGAGGAGACCAATATGGTCTTTGGAATCAGCAGGCTCCCCTCCTTGGAACAGAGGAATTAAATATCAACCAAAAACCTATAAAATGATTTGTTAAGAAATCTGTGTGTGTGTATTTATTTATTTAATATCATCAAAATCTTAAAGAGATATCTGGCATCTCTGAGATATAAAATACAAGAGGGAGAGAGCTTACTGTTTACAAACATACATTAACTTTATGCTTAAACTCAACATATACTACAGTGTAGTGAGTAATGGAATGTCACAGCGGATCCAATTTAGATGATATAAAGCCTCTTTACTAATTAGTCATAGCAGTATTCCTTCCTACCTCCCCCTGAACATTTATTCAAATATTCTTCAGAGAGTAGAAGCAAGCTGTGATACAGTGGAAGCCGATATAGAAGGAACAAACTTATTCACACTTTACTATTCCATTAGGTCTTTAAACACAGCTGATGAGGTATTTGGTAATTTCCACTTAACAATGGCAAACAAAATAAGCAGCTGCACCTCAGATCTCATTAGCACCAGTATTCTCAGTACATAGTGACAGAAAAAGCATCATGTTACCTTCAAATTCATTTTTTTGTCGGTTAAAATTCATGCCTCTAATCCCCTTACTGGATCACTGCTTGTTGAAAAGTGGCATCATTTACAATCCTGACAGCAAGGGATTGGGGTGCCAGGAACTGCAAATGTGTTGTCATCTGACTTCAGCAATGGGTTAGGAATCCAAAGAATAGTGCAACATATTTTCGACAAGGAAAAGTCCCTTAAAAAGAAAAAAGCAAAACAACAGCAGCACAGATTAGAATGGAAGTGAAACTTGTTTAAGGCCTCTGATGAAGAGCTTTTCATCTATCCTTTCCTATTTTACCTTTCTTGTTTATTTCACCAAATAATATTTTAACTGCTTTCTCCCTCTTCATTCCAACAACTATTTTTGCTAAATCCATCCATCCACAATAGAAGGCTTCAAATAAAGATTCATTATTAATTTTTGCCTGAATTTAGTACTTTCCAAGTGCTTATTAATCTAAAGATATATATTTTTTTACATATGGTGATTATCTAAGAAAAAATTGTCAAGGGCTTTGAAATCCAAACCTGCCATCTCCTCCAACGCTACACATAGATAAAATCAATGTGTTAATTAATAGATTCTTTAAAATATAAGTAGAAATATGAATTCTATACCTTATTCCCTATATGTATAAAGATGAGAAAGGTATTCAAAATTTCTACCTCTCCTCAACTTTCTTCAGAATTATTCTTCTCTATTTACACTAATTAGATGAGGAGAAAGAATAATTAATTGATTTTTCAGCTTCCTAGACATTGACAGGCCCAGCTTCCGAGTAGGTACAGACATTGTGGCCCAGCCAATTTACATTCTCTATAGACTCCTGTCCTTCCACAGATTTGGATGGATGGTTATAAGATTCAGGATCTGTCTTGGGTGGGAGAAAAGTGCACGTGTTCCCACCTACTTAATCAGAGTTTCCTACATTGGAGATTTTGGCTTTGCTTTTTTTATTTTTTTATTTGTTGTTATTGTATTTTAAGTGAATAATTGTGTATGGGACAGTGGTGGTGATATGAGTCAGAATTCAGGTATGTCTGCATCTATTAGCCAAATATAAAGACCATCCCTGACATCTTGGATTAGCTTCTACTCTGGCAGACTCTTTTAAAACATTGATAAAACTAAGTCTATAAACTAAGGCATGCAAAATAATATTATAAACCCAACTTGGTTTTTAAAATTTAGAATTACCCTTACTACTGGGTTGAGAATATTTAATTCCTACCAACATAAATATTTTCTAGCATTACAGTGGAGATACAAATTCTAATACTATATAAGACAACAAGGTGTTTTGAGGAGGATGGGGGAACCATTGGTCCTTAGCTATACATTGAGGTTTCATACTCTTATTCTTCCACCTACATTACCATTGGTATCTCCTGGGCACATCTTTCTTGTCTAGTAAGTCTCTTAGGTATTTCTTTTCTATACATGAGAGCTACTTTCATATACATATTGGGGCTTAAATCCAAGGCTTTTAAAAGCTCAACTTGCCCTGAATTACTGGGACAGATGTTCCTTTTCTGGGACCCTACCATACAGAGCCTCTTTCTCAAATCAGCCTCTGATTTCATACATTTCTCCACCTCATAACCTGTTGCAAGCCCAAGGAATTATTTGTTAGCCTGGAACAGAATTGTCTCTTACTCATAAAATGCCATTTCCTCCATGCATTTTATTTATGTCCTTAATCTTTGTTGACTCCCTAAATATTTAGGTATATGTAAACCTCTTACATTCTTTTTCTAAAGGCAATTTATATGGAAACTCTTATTTCTTGAATTAAAGGTGGGATGTTATGGGAGAGAAAAGAGGGGAAAAACAAAGAGAGAAGAAAAATAGTTGATGTTTAAGAAGCACCTGGCTATGCTCTGCCTGTTAGATGGCCAGCTATAATTCAAGCAATAGTCACCAGTCACTGAATGATGAAAAAACTAATCATTGGGTGAATGGGAAGTCAGTACAATGTTTGCTTATTTTGAAAAAAAGGAAAAACTTTGCATATTATTTTTTTTCTAAGTTTGTAGCATTTCTAGTTGTCACTGAACTCAAAATATTATTTCTTTGCTATTCTTGCCTAGCTTTCTGTTAGAGTGATTTAACTTGGAATTTGTGAACAAAAATTAGGTAATTCATGAATTAGAGAGGAAAATATTAGTTATATCTATATTTTTACTAACATTTAACTGAAATCAATATTCTCTCACACTATGAATATCAATAACAGACTACAGTGATATTAATAAATATGAATTTGTAACCTACATAAATTACAGTTATATTCATATACTATTACATTGATGTAAAAAACCTTAAAATATGTTTTCACTTATTATTATAAAATTTCAGTAAGTTTCAGAACTATGACTAGATACTGTTTTTCATTACATTGGTAAAGAACCACATATATTATTCTGTCTCCCTGAATTTTGGGTTTAAATGTCTTGATAACTAAATTTCATTATAACTGATTTCCTTTGTAATTGCATGAAATTTATTTTTTTCATTTAAAAACATTACTTGAAGAAGGACTGCATAATCTTTACCAGACAGCCAGAGGACAATCTGACACACACAGATGTTATGAGCACCACATGTGGCTAAAGTTTCTGACAAAGCTAGAAATATTTCTATATCACCCACATCACTAGCAGAGCAAGATTATGACCGCTCCACTAAACACTCTGGGAAGTTGGTTTTAATTAATGAATAGATGCTTTTTGACCCTGTGAAATTTGTTCATTTGTAAACATGACTAAACAAAAGAAGCAATAGTGTAATGCCTACTTATATTTATTTTTACCAAAATTAAGAAATAAATTAAGCTTTACTAATCTTCAATGAATGGAGAAAAGCTGGTGCTTTCACTAGATCCACATCTCTCTGGCAGTCACTTGTCACTTACAATGTGGAAGTATTTCCTAAGGAAGTTTGAGTAATTTTTAAAGGCTAATGATGGTGGATTCATTATTTTTTTCACTAGCAGAAATTTCAACAACTGTATTTTGTATAAGATTTCTCTAGTATGGCTAAATATTATTTGGAAATAATTAAATAGTAAATTCTACAATAATTGGTAATGTAATGGGATTGAGTTTAAAAAGGAGTCACACATTTTTCTTTGCAAAGAGATAAGTACATGACTCAAATTTGATAAACTTTTCTGTGATGTCAGTAGTTTGCTACCAAGCAGATATATTCAAAAATAGTAAAGCCACTTAATCTGTCATTTCAACAAAGGTTGCATTTTAATACCAAGGGGTAAAATGATTGCTTTTCTAAGGGAAGTTTTCGTATAGAGAGAAGTTTAAAAGAAAATGGTTGAAGATTTGTTCGTATTTATGTGACTTTGTTGCCACAATGTCTCCTATATTACAGTTTTAAAACGCTGAAACAATATTTAGAAGCTACACAGCTTCTAATTAAAATATTTTTAATTTGTAACTTTTGGTAAAAATATAAATATGCAACATCTTAGTTTGAAAGAACTGTCCAGTATCAGGGAAATGAAAATTTACTCTCTGTAGTTCAAAAAAAAATCTATGTAAGTGGAATATGAGATCAAAATTTATAATAGTTTAATAACTGCTATCGATTATGCATTTTTTCATTTTTATATATGGATTTTTGTTATTCTATCATAGTCATTAATTACAAATATTATACAAAAATAAACAACTATGCACAATATTTCTAAATTGATGTATTACCAATAGGTAAACTCAAATTTTCAAAAATTGTGAGGTAATCAAAGACCTTCTCTCAACAGAAATATTAATATTCACTTTAGTGAAACCAAATGTTTTGTACCATTAAAACATAATTAATGATTTTATATCATATATTTAACCCCTTTAACTTTTTATGTTTAATGTAATTCCGTATACCCCTATTATATTAGTTTGGTGGTATATATATGTACAGCTTCAATAAGTTAACATACATTCAATGAGTAAACATACATTGAGATTTAAAATTTAAAATATTTTCATGAATATAGTGCATAATCCAGAAATCTGACACATCACTGGAATAAACATGTAAGAATTTCCACAAATAATATTTATTTAATATTCTGTGATAGAATATTTTTAAAAATTCATTTACTGTTACATTGACTGATTTCGTTTACATACCCTAAGTGGTCATTTGGAAACCATTTCCTCCTGAAAGTCACTTAAAAATGGCTTTTATGGCTGGATGCAGTGGTTCATGCCAGTAATCCCAACACTTCGGGAGGCCGAGGGAGGTGGGAGGACAACCTGAGATTAGGAGTTATCAACATGGTGAAACCCTGTCTCTACTAAACACACAAAAATTAGCCAGGCATGGTGGTGAGTGCCTGTAATCCCAGCTACTTGGGTGGCTGAGGCAGGAGAATCACTTGAACCCAGGAGGCGGATCTTCAAGTGAATCAAGATCTGAGATTGAGCCACTGCACTCCAGCCTGGGTGACAGAGAAAGACTCTGTCTCAAAAAAAAAAAAAAAAAAAAAATGTTTACTAGCAAGGCTATTTGTTTTATGTTTCAAATATTTCATGAGTTCTTGTCATTATGGGGATATTTTGCATATTTTGCACGGTCTGTGTTACATGCCACGGAGGTTCTCTTGTATATAAGTGTGATCTCCTAAGTGGCTATTTTAGCTACCCATGGAGATTTTTACTAACTTTAGTGATTCTGTCTCATCCCATCACCACAATTAATGTCTTAGGTCTGGCTATTAAGATCTTGGGCCCAGATTACTGCCAGAATGTTCTAACCATTGTCAATATCCATCATTGTAGGCATTGAATGGTGCTCCCAGAATATTTTCAACCAGTAACTCCATACTTAAACCTCTTCAACGACTTTTCCTCACCTTCAAAATAAAATCCCACCTCATTAGCCTGAGACAAAGCTCCCTCATGGCAAGGCTCTGGTCTCCGAGCCTCTGTTGGACCTTCTGCACTCCCACGTGTGCCACGTTGTCACCACATTGTTGCGCACGCAGTTTCCTCTGCTGCCAACCTCATTTTCCATCCAAATGACATCTAGTGGCTTCTTTCTGAATCTAGAATCTTATCTTCTTACACATCTGACAGTCATTCCTCCTCTGTTTCATTTCATTTGGTTAAGCTCATCTCATTTATTGTATTTTAAAATAAGTTCTATTGTTGGCAGGAACACCTAGACAAGATGTTTGTCTAGAAATCCCAAAATGGGTAAATTCCCTGAATTCACCCACAGAAATGGAATGTTGAATGTCTTTGTGAAATTAGCTGAAAGAATGGTTTTATTTTCACTCTCCATTAGACTAGCCATTGAAGATACAGAAGAAAAAAGTACCTAAAAACAAATGGAAGGATATGCTATGTATATTGATACTGATTGAAGTACGTGCATGTATTTTTAATATCTGAAGATTTTCCCTTTTATGTTTTTAAAATAAAGATAATTTACTCTTTCCTCTTTACTCAAGAATGAATATTCTTATTTTTAACTATCAGGAGAAATGAGTCAACCTTATTTAATGAAATAAGTACTCCAAAAGCAGATAAAATCCATTCCAAGATAAAATTAATAAGCAATAGAAAAAGTAGAAAATGTTCTTCATTTAAGAAAATCAATCTATACTCTCTGTCCAGTGATTTAACAAATGTAAAATGTTATGTTTTTAAAATATGAATATACAGTGGGAATAAGACTAATACATTTACTCAGATGCTAATTTAAAAACTAGAATTATTCTTAAAATATATTGTGGTTAAAACTTTCAGACAAAAGCTAAAAGTATCTTCAAAATTTGTATTGTTATGGAATCCTGCTGAAGCAGGATCTACTTCTGACCCATTTCTACTTCAAATAATTTATTTTCAGAGTGAATTGGAAATTGAAACATTAAATTATATTCTCCACAAGGCTTTTCAAATATTGTCACATTAAAAATGGATTATTTACTAAATAAATACTTCTGGCTATGGTGTTTTTGTGTGTGTGAGTAAATGTCTCTGTTTTATAAAAAAATCAATATTCATATAATAAAATAAAGATTAACTTGCTAAATGAAAATAAAACACTTTGACTATATATCTTTTACTATATTTTTTAAGCTTTGCTGTTTGTTTCTTAGAGCCAGGGATACATATATGTATTTCTTATTAATAATATTTACCTGCTCCTTCCCAAATTCACTTCTGTCTGGCCCCTTTTTACTAATTCCCTTTGAAGGGAAGGATTGGTATTTCTGCTCTACCAACATAAGGTCATTGACTTGCTTTGGCCAAGGCAATGCGAGTGGAAGTAATGTGTCCTCATTCCTAGAAGAAGCTTTACAGGCATCACATGTTTCTGCCATAGCTCTATTCCCTCCAATATGAGGCTAGCATGTCCCAGATAAGGCCTTCAGTTTCATCTTTAACTAAGAATATAGTTCTGGAACACCCTGCAAAACACACTAATGTAAAAGAGAAGACCCGGCGCAGTGGCTCACGCCTGTAATCCCAGCACTTTGGGAGGCCAAGGCGGGCGGATCACGAGGTCAGGAGATCGAGACCATCCTGGCTAACACAATGAAACCCCATTTCTACTAAAAATACAAAAAAAAAAAAAAAAAAAAAATGAGCCGGGCCTGGTGGCGGGCGCCTGCAGTCCCAGCTACCCGGGAGGCTGAGGCAGGAGAATGGCGTGAAGCGGGAGGCGGAGCTTGCAGTGAGCCGAGATCCTGCCACCGCACTCCAGCCTGGGAGACAGAGTGAAACTCCGTCTCAACAACAACAACAACAACAAAATAAATAAATAAAAATAAAGAGAGAGAGAGAAGTAACCTTTGTTATTGGAAACTGTTGAAATATGAGAACTCTTCGTTTCTGCTGCAACCTAATTTTTAAAAATACTGATATTTCAGGGGGTTGCATCAAAGTCCTGCTTGTAACAGATGTAAACTAGAAGCAATACTTTCTTAGAATTTTCTTCTCTTCTGGACATACTTTTGTCTTATACATCAAGTATATAATTACACTTATTTCACTTTTATTAAGATGTGTATCTTTAGGGAGACACAAAACGGCTCATTGATTTCAAACAAAGTCTTGGAATTTTAATGAATATTGCTTCATTTCCTAGTTGTATCAACTTTGGAATGCTGCATTAAGTGTTTGTGCCCCTATTCCTTCATACAAAAAAAAAACTTACTGCTTGTTGTGAGGATTAAGTGAGAAGATGTTCATTAGGTGCTTAGTGAAAGAATTTGTAAATATAAGCCATTGTTACAGTTTATTCATGTATGTGTATATATATACATATCTATCTATATAGCTATGTGGATGGATAGGTAGCAATCTCTAGAACAGATTTAACTTCTTAAATAATCATTTTATTTCCATCCCTGTTACTTTTATTTTAGATTCAGGGGTATATAAGCACGTTTGTTACATAGGTATATTGCATTACGCTGGGGTTTGGGCTTCTATTGAACCCATTACCCAAATAGTGAACATACTACCGTGTAGATAGTTTTTCAACCTTGTTGAATTCAATTACTAAATATTTTGTTGCACCTCTGGGTATAATGAGATATCAGAATAAATTTTAAAGTGTTATGCAAAAAACAAATTGATTTTTTCTAGTGGCACGTATGTCTTTCTGTTATGATACTCATTTATTAACCAAAGTATTCAGGTTTCAGGTTTTTTTGTTTGTTTGTTTGTTTGTTTTGAGACGGAGTTTCACTCTTGTAGCCCAGGCTGGAGTGCAATGGTGTGATCTTGGCGATCTTGGCCAACTGCAACCTCCGCTTCCAAGTTCAAGTGATTCTCCTGCCTCAGCCTCCCAAGTAGCTGGAACTACAGGCGCACGCCACGATGCCCAGCTAATATTTGTATTTTTAGTAGAGATGGGGTTTCACCATGTTGGCCAGGCTGGTCTTGACCTCATGACGTCAGGTGATCCACTTGCCTCAGCCTCCCAAAGTGCTGGGATTACAAGAGTGAGCAGGAGAATGGTGTGAACCTGGGAGGCGGAGCTTGCAGTGAGCCGAGATAGTGCCACTGCACTCCAGCCTGGGCGACACAGCCAGACCCTCTCAAAACAAAAAAACCACGTCAAAGTTCTAAATAAAGACCCAAAGCACTTTGATATTAAAAATTGAAATAAATGTGAGCTATACATACACTTAAGAATGATTAATAAGATCAAGTAAGTTAATTACCCAAATTTTGGTTACTCGCTGAATGACTATGGTGGAGCTGTTGCGTGTTAAACCAATAAATAAATGTTGCAAAATGAAAATTGTAAGGAGCACCTCCTGCCACCATGCAGTTCAAAAACAAATAGTAACAAATACGGCATGTTCTCTGAGTGCTTTCATATCCATTGTTTATAGCAGGGAATTTGTATGATTATTGTCTACTTTATGAATTTTTATTTAACAATAATTTGTATGCATGATTCCTTTATTTTCCAACCCGTTTATTTCGGTTCAGGGTTGCGCTTCGCCAGAGCCTATCCTGGAAGTTAGGGATTTAAGATCGGGACCCAACCTAGCCAGGATGCTGTTGAACTCACAGTCACACTCACTCAGACTGTGACCATTTAGACACTCCAATTCACCTAACACACACATCTTTGGGATGTGGGAAGAAAGTGGAATACCAGGAGAAAGCTCACACAGACAGGACATACAAACTCTACAATCCCAGTGACCTGGTGGGAAATCATTTATTTTTTTCTTATCAAGGTTACAGCACAAAGATGTTATACATGGACCTGCTGTATATCAAGGAATTGTTCTTTAGTCTTCCCCGTTTTTCACATATTTGTCTTATTTCTTCAAGTAGAAAGTACAGTTTGGGGCTAGTAAGACTTGCATTTCCATAATGTACAGAACACTGGACTAGATCTTGCAATCTTGAATTCGTAGTCCTGGTTAGCCGTTAATTTTTGAGTAAGTCAGTTACCTACCATGGTTATCAGTTGTTCTCTCTTTGAAATAAGAAAATTGAATTTGATTGTTTCTGATATTATTCTCAGACTTCTACTGGAAGGACATGTGTCTCTTTAAAAATATAATATTACCTGATTTTATACAAATTCATTTTACAGGTTAGGGCATTTTGGATTAGACCTCTTAATTAGTCTTCATCCACCATTTTTGACCTATGCCATTTTTATCAAGAATTTGGAAAAATGGTCATTAATAATGATATATCTCTAAATCTTGAGGCTTATATATTAGAATAAAAGTTTTAAAATATGTTTTATGAATTATTCTATCATTCATACCAAACTGGAATTACCTTAAGGGCATAGTCATTGACTAATTTGTCTTTCTATTTTCATAGCACAAAAGCAAACTGCCTTAAAACATTCTTTAAAGTATCTTAAAGCATTCTTTAAAAATGTTTATTGAGTAAAAGAAACAAAATGAACAATTATTTCAATTTCTGGCACTGTCCACATTGAAAAGACAAAATTTTCTGAAGTTCTCAAATCAGAAACGTAAGTTCAGTTTGATGATAAATATTCAAATTAAAACTAGAAAAAATTTCCCTATCATCAAGCTTTTAGGCTTATTTTCATCAACTAAAGACAAGACTTTACATTTGGGAAAGGAGATAAGAAGATAGAAGGAGTGGAGAATCAGGTATTAGAGGTCAGAGATAATCAAGATAACATGAGATATCAAACATTTCACTCAACCATAAAAAAGATGAATATTTAAAATATTTAGCTTTTTACATTATCTTAGGAGTTTATCTTTTCTATTTCTATTACAAGTTATTATTCATGTACATGATAATTTCAGATATATTTTTAAAATCACAATCCAAAAGTTCACGATTTAATTTCCAGCCTCCTTTCCTGCTGCTGCTCCTGTCTGTTCTGAACGTGAGTGATGATGAGGAGCCTCCACAACATCATTGCCTTATGCAGTTTGTATGCGTGAAGCAGATGTAATCTCAGATGATCAGGCATCCATTACTCCTATGAGGAAATATCTACAACAAACAATTAATTGCATTTCAGATCCTCCAGTTAGTCATTTATAGAAGATTTAACAATACTCTTCATGGACATTCCATTGATTTATATTTTGTGGCTAATTTATCTTTGTTTTGCTATGACTGGAGATCATGTAGAGCATTTTTTTTTCCTTTCTCTTTTCTTGCAGCAAATTATCCTGTACTAGACTTGCTTTTTTACCCTGCTTCTGATGTTACTGGATTTATTTATGAAGTCCAGCATTGATAAGTATGTGAAGATTTTCATTCTTGTTATTACACAGAGACATTTACCAGAATACAGAAGTGGGATCCTTATTCAATAAGTAAAAGACAGCTGTAGTGCCCTTGAAGTTCTCTTCTTAGATGGTCATGGTTGCCCCTCATAACACAGAGCACAAAGGCTTCAAAGAAATGCAGCTTCCTTGCCTTTTCTTGTTTTCTCAACATACACAAAGATACTACAGAGGTTTAAGATTGTCCAGTTACCTTTCTAAAATCTATCGCAGTCTAAGACTATTTTGTGACCAAGAAAATTAGGGCTACCAGAACGGTAATAGAGATGGGGCTCAAACAATTTACTATGATTTTTATTTTCAAGTGTACTCCCTTCAGAAAATGATGAACAGCCTAAGGATGGGGAAGCCATGAGTTTGTGCAAATCTTTTTAAGTTTTTTTTTTTTTTAAAGGGAAGATAGATAGCATTTGGAAATAAATAGAAATAACTTAGTTAAGCAAATAATGAAAAATAACGTGTGTGTGTGTGTGTGCACACCCTCACCCAGAAAGCAACCTGATCTTCACTGTTTAGGACTCTTAGTTTAAACTTAAACCGTTTTGTGGGAGGGTTCCACTTAATGACTGTCATATTAAGTTTTTTAATGAATGGTAATGAATGGTATCATATTAAGTTCTTTAATGAATGGTAATATATATATCACATATATATACGATATATATGATATATCATGACATATCATGAACTGTATTTTTTGCTTCTGTTTTTATCATGTATATATACATGATATATATCATATATATCATATATACATGATATATATCATATATATCATATATACATGATATATATCATATATATCATATATCATGATATGTGACATATATCATATATCATGATATGTGATATATATCATGATATATGATATATCATATGTGCATACATACATTATATATCATATATCATGATAGGCAATATAGAGCATGCACATATCATGACATTATCACATATCATGGTATATCATGTATATGTCATATATCATGATATATCACGTGCGTGTCGTATATAATATATCATGCATACCATGATGTGTTCATGATATATCATGTTATGACATATCATATGTGTCATGATATGTCCATGATATATCATATATTATGATATATATATCATGTATATCATGTATACATGTATCATACACATATATATCATATATATCATGTTATATCATATATATCATGTATATATACATATATCATGATATATCATATATATCATGTATATATACATATATCATGATATATCATATATATCATGTATATATACATATATCGTGATATATCATATATATATATCATGTATATATACATGATAAAAACAGAAGAAGCAAAAAAATACAGTTCACTTCCTAGTTAAATGATAACTCAAATTTGGGGAGTTTCATTTGTTATTCACTTCTTTTCCTTCATTGCAAAGTACACCTCTTAGTATTCCCAAAGAGACCCAAGATTTGCATATAAATCTAATTGTGTGTATTCATGCAAAACTTTTCAATTCATCACAAACTATCCATACATACTAAAATTAATTTGTGAGTGAAGAGTCATTGTGTTCAGACATAGAAAGTGTCAAGCTTTCTGCTCTTCCTTACTTTCCTGCTACTTAGCTGTCCAGGGCATGGACTTATGAGAAGTGCTAAACATTTACCTAAGAAAAGAGTTACACATCTGAGACAGATGTATGTACCAACCTGTTCTTGTATATCTGTGTACTTTTGCATGTGTCCTCATTTCGTTATTGAAGGGAAATATTAATCTTTCTATATTGTAAGGCAATTGAATCAAATAAAAGTCATTTCAATTTTGTGATATTTGGAAGTTATTTTATTACTTGTAGCATGTAGTAATCCATGAATACGTTTAATACAATGGATTCTTATATTTAATACAAGAGAGGTTTAATATTTTGTCAGCGACTTCTCCATTTCCCACTAACTGTCTATAATGGTGAAATTCCAAGGCTCAGTGATAGACTTCACGCTATTTCTATAGTTGAAATTACCAGAAAAACAAACCAAATCAAGAAATACAAAAGAAAAAGAGTTTGACAAAGTATTTGCTGATACAATGAAACAATAACATCAAAATTGGAAAAGGGAATTTTACTATTAAACACACAGCAGAAAAACTTTTTTTTTTTTTTTCCCTGAGGTTAGAGTCTTACTCTGTCACCCAGGCTGGAGTATAGTGGTGTGATCATGGCTTATTGTAACCTTGAACTTCTAGGCTCAAGTGATCCTCCTGCCTCAGCCTCCTGAGTAGCTGGGACTATAGTCCATCCCACTACTACCAGCAAATTTTTTCTTTTTTTATGGAGATGGTGTCTTGCTATGTTGCTCAGGATAGCCTCAAACTTCTGGCCTTAAGTATTCCTCCAGCCTCAGCCTCCCAAAGTAATGTGATTACAGGCATGTGCCACCATGCTGGCCCAAAAGAAAAAAACTTTAAGGTCATCAATTTTTACATTATGTTTATATCTTTCTCAAAGCCACTGTTTAGGCCCATAACTATCATCATGGAAGAATGAAAGAGAAGTTAAGACTACAATTCTGTCTAGAGCTTAAGTATTAGAAGTGATGTCCTTAGCAGCACTTTATTTATTATATTCTCCTTATCTTCTTGTTAGAGATTTTTCAGACTGTGTAGTGATGTTTTTGATGATTCCATATTTATCATACATGATTTTATCCCTTGTAATGTAGTTACTGTCATGAACATAGGAGGAAAAGAAGATTATATATTTGGCCCAAAAATTTAGATGAAAGTTTTAATAATACTACTTGACTCTGTCTGGGATTCAAATTTTTAAAAACATTTAACTTTACTCAATTCAAATGAGAAAAAAAATTAAGATTTAGGAACCATCATTGTTAACAAAAGTCAGAAATTCCGTACCTTCAATTATTCTTTGGTAATGAGTCATCTGGGTTGATTCCACATCTTGACAATTGTAAATAATCCTGCAATGAACATGAGAGTGCAGATATCTTTGCTGAGGCAGGAGAATTGATTGGACCCAAGAGGCAGATGTTGCAGTAAGCCAAGATCATGCCATTGCACTCCAGCCTGGCCAACAAGAGTGAAACTCCATCTCAAAACAAACAAGCAAACAAAACAAGATAATGATTTCATGTCCTTTGAAAATATGCCCCTATAGTGGTATTGCTGGATTATATGGTAGTTCTGTTTTTAATTTTTGAGCAACCTCTGTACTGTCTTCCATAATGACTGTACAGATTATATTCCCGCCAACAATGTAAAAGGTTCCCTTTTCTTCACATCCTCCCCAGCACTTGTTATATCTGATATGGTTTGGCTGTGTCCCCCCCGCAAATCTCAACTTGAATTGTATCTCCCAGAATTCCCATGTGTTGTGGGAGGGAATTGAATCATGGGGAAGATAATTGAATCATGGGGGCCAGCCTGATAGTGAATAAGTCTCATGAGTTCTGATAGGTTGATTGGGGGTTCCACTTTTGCTTCATCCTCATTTTTCTCTTGCTGCCGCCATGAAAGAAGTGCCTTTCACCTCCCACCATGATTCTGAGGCCTCCCCAGCCATGTGGGACTGTAAGTCCAATTAAACCTCTTCTTGTTCCCAGTTTCAGGTATGTCTTTATCAGCAGTGTGAAAATAAACTAATACATTATAGGTAAATTATCACAAATTTGACTCAAATAATTATCTGTTACCAAATAAAATTTTGAATAATGTTTGAAAATGCCCTGAAGGAGATATAATAATACTTGATATATATATATGATAAGAAGTGATTTTCAAACATGAATAGGAGCATAGGTGTCTTTGTTGTTAATTAGAAAGACTCTGAAATATGTGTGAATTTTAAAGATGTAGAGAAAATAAAATTAATAGATGTTTATTTTATGTACATTGGTGATCGGCCTCAATGTGTTATTTCATCCAAATATCCTATTTTTTAGCTGTTAATTACAGAAATATCAGAGCCTCTGAAAAATAAAAGAAGTCATTGATAGCATAAATCAATATAGGTGGCATATATCCATTCAAGGATAAAATTTGCTTTTTAAAATTCAGAATGATAGCCACTTCTTAAATGCTACTTGTCCAGATAACGTCTTCCTGTGACAGTTGCATACAACTAAATTTTCTATCCTTGAAGTCACTGAGAGTTATTTTCCTAAAAATATGAACACAAATTGATTTACTCTAATATTGTTCATTTTATTATTTAGTTATGAGGCCTCTCTCATGAGCACTAGAAGATGACTTCAGAGTTTGTAGATGGAAGAATAATTATTTACTAAATGTAATAAATTGGTTCTCAATGTTTACTTTTCTAATAACCTCACCATAAATATGTCATCAAGATACCATGACAGCTCTTGTATTTTTGTCATATTCTTAATCTGGACACTATTAAGACTATACACAACCTAAATCCAAATTGCCTTACAGTGATCCTATGAAGTTTGATGAAAATTTCATGTTTATACTAATTAGATTTCTATTGAAAATCTTCCTATTTTATTTCAAGGAGAGAAGCATAAGAATCTTAATATCTAAGTTTTTGAAAGGAAGTGGATTTTAATACATGTTTTACCACTTTTTCATAGCTTTGTTTTATAATCAATAAGAATAGATTAAAAGAGTATTATATAATGATACTCATCCAACAAATAAACCCTAATAGTAATTAGAATGACAAATCACTATGATATATTACCCTTGGAAATTCCACATTAACCAGAAATATCACCTCACTAATCAGAATTTAAAAAGGTTTTGAAATGCATTGAAATACAGTTGGATTTTTTTTCTTCAATGACTTCATTTTTCAGAAACAAGCCGAATGTTCAATGTATGAAAATTTTAGTATCATACATGCATTTTTCAAAAAGATATAGCATATATTAATAACAGGTATAATTATGTAATCAAACTACAACGTTAAAAATAGTTTATCTATTTGCTTTATTGTGGACTAAAACACACAAGCATAAATACACACAAACTCACATATGCAGAAAAAGACAAATAAAAACAATGATTACCTATGCCCCTGCTAAGAATAGAACCATAAAAATAAACCTATCAGAATAATTCTACTTTATTTTAACAAAGTTGGAAATTAACAACAGGGTTTATATAATTTAATAAAAGAAAATTAACTATTGCTATTATGTAAAAGTAACTACAATAAAGTTTGCTTCACTCTATAGAGAAGAGTTTAATTACTGTTCTCAGTGTAATAGTCAAGTCCTGCCTTTGAGAAATTTGCAGTCTAGAAAGTAAGAAACAATATATATAACAAACTGAAGAATGGGCAACAATGCAAAAAAATCATCAGGCATTAAGAGAAGAGGAAGAGGTAATAAATGAAGGAAAAAAGTATTGGCAAAGTCAGAAGTTTCCTCCCACTGCTAGAAAATGTAAGAGTGGTAATAAAACCTTTGAAATTGCAAACAAACGGACATTTCCAAAAGAAATCACTTAAAAGTCCCACTTTAGAGTTAGAACTAGTATGTTGCTCCTGATAGAAGCACTTCCCTGAGGGAAATTAAATAAAGAAAACATGGATTTTCTGCCACAATTAAAGTAAGGGTGACTATGAAAACCTAGAATGTAATGTATACTGGAATGATTATAACACATTGAAAGTAAGTTTCAAGAAGTGGGTTGACATAGGTTTTTGCCTTTGGGGTGGGGAGATTTTATTAAATTCCTTATGTTTTAATTTGTCAGCTTCAAAGACTGTTCAAAAGAAACTTATTGTTATATAAATCTATAAAAGTAGTAAGAACAATTGTTAGCAGGGGTAAACATTAAACCCCAAATTTTTTTATTAAACCATTTCAATATATAATAAAATGTCATAATGCACATTATTCTATTTAAAAGGGTTTTTTTCTTTCCAAATTATTTGTAGTTGGGATTTTAAACATGCTTAATGACCTGAAATATTAAACTATCACATAAAATTAGGTCAGAAAATCACAGTGTAAGTAAAAAATAAGGATAAAATACTACATTACTATTTCTAACATAATTAACTGGTTGTTTAGATCCTCTATTGATGAAATCATAACATAAATAAGTCAACAGTTTATATTGTCAAAAAAATTGAACTATTATTGGACCTGTTACTTGTAATAGAAATATGTATTCTAGATCTAACAAGGAATCTTTTTCTATTCTTAGAAGCAAATAAAAAAGTAACCACTTTACACAAAAGGGGCTTTGTTGTTTTTAAGTTTCTAGACTTTTTGTCCATTTCAAATGGAAATAACAGAATATTTCCAGACCTAGTTGGCAAATTAATCAAAAAAAGGCTCTGTCATATTCAGTTTGTTGATGCTTTTGTTTAATCTGCTGCCCTAACGGTAAGAGGCATAAGACACGAATTAATGTATTTTAGAACACAAGTGAACCGTCATAGGGTGTAAATGGGTAAGTGCACTTGTGAATTTGTTGGAATGCAAACAATGTAAGTGCTATAGTGATCATTTAAACCAGATTATTGAGATTTGGCTTTACTTTGTGGTACGATTTCCCTATATTGTAATCCAAATATAATTTTTAAAAAAATGCCTCTGTGAAGAGGACCAGACTCAAAGGAAGACTAGAAATCAGCACAGCTACAGCTTTTTCTTATCCTCTATAACTATCTACTCAGATAAATCCTGACAAAACAACAGTTTGTTAGACTGGCTGAGATGAATGATGTGTTTTACATTGCTTTTTCAATTCTATACATAATCACAATAAAAACATTATTTATATAACTTATTGGAATTAATTAGCATCTATAATTTCCTAAAGGGTGGGATCTTGTTTGTGGGTTAAGAGGGTCATTATTTTGAGCATTCCACTGATAATCTTCAAAACTTAACTTCAGGACAATCAGTTTGAATGTACTCTAATTTCCAGATATATGCTCTCTTCTAGTGCAAAACAATATTATTTTCCAAAATTACCTATTTAAGAAGCACTTGTTTCCTGGATATGTTAGATTGTACAAAAAATTATTTTCACTCATTTTCTAACATATAAGGTAGCTTATATTTGAATGTTTGAATGTTGAAACCTGTAATAGGGTTCTCTAGAGGGACAGGACTAATAGCATTGATACATACGTAAAAGGGAGTTTATTAAGGAATAGTGACTCACACGATCACACAGTGAAGTCCTACAATAGGCTGTCTGCAAGCTGAGGAGGAAGGAAGCTAGTCTGAGTCCCAAAACCTCAAAACTAGGGAAGCCAACAGTGCAGCCTTCAATCTATGGTTGAAGGTCCAAGAGCCTCCCAAAAATCACTGTTGTAAGTCCAAGAGTCCAAAAGCTGAAGAACTTAGAGTCCAATGTTCGAAGACAGGAAACATCCAGCATGGGAGAAAAATGAAAGCCAGAAGACTCAGCAACTCCTTCTAACTTCTTCTGCCTGCTTTATTCTAGCTTCGATGGCAGCTGATTAGATGGTGCCCACACAGACTGAGGGTGGGTCTGCCTCTCCCAGTCCACTGACTCAAATGTTAATCTCCTTTGGCAACACCCTCACAGACACACCCAGGTACAAAACTTTGCATCTTTCAATTCAATCAAGTTGACACTCAATATTAACCATCACAGTATCACATAAATCATTATTACTTTTTCTTGGGAATGCTTAGTCATTTTTCAAATATATCAAATTTAATGTTTTTCCATTTAGGTATGTTATACTGCCAGTTGATAAATTATACCCAAGTAGTCACTGTAATAATTTTTTTGAATATTTAAAAAAAAGGTAAAAGTAAATTTAAAATCTATAACTTTATAGTGGTCACATGCTTTTTTAATGGATTACATTTGATTAATCCAATAACACCATTAAAAAAGAGGTGATATAATAAAACAATTCAGGGTAAACCATGTCTATATTATCATAAGTTGTATCATATCTTGCTATTGTCTATTCTATGATATGTAATGATCCTCATTGTTCATATAACTAGGTAAAGTAATTCAGAGCTTATAAAGACTTGCTTTTATTATACTTCCGTAAATGCATCAGATGATTATATATTGTCCTTTTTACATTTGAAAGTCATTTTTCAAAATGCTTACTTTTCAGAATTTATCTTATGCTGCTTAAATCTGTCAATTTTGAAAACAGATGTTTAAAAAAAGATGACACTGTTATCTTCCTTTGACTTTTAGTCTCTTATACACTGTAATTATTTAAGTTATTTATTTGCCCCAATATTTTACTTCCCAAGAAACATGTGTAATTCTCTATTTTTCAGTCCATTCTACTTTATAGTATTATCAAATCAGTAGAAATTTTTAAATATTTTATGGCTACTGAGTTTAGAATTCTGAGAGTCACATTATTTTTTGACAGAAATTTCATACTGATAAATGACCAGAAGTTTCTTTCACTTTCTGGAAGACATTTTCCCTTATGACAAATATCAATTTTTTAAAGACTATGGCTAAAACTTATTTTCTAATTTAACTCCTGGAAGCATTTTCACTGTCTTAAATAACTTAAAAAAAATTCTCCTTCTCTCACTTTCTCTCTCTCTATATATGAAAATAACATATAATATTATCTCAAATATTGTACATTATCCCAAATTGCATGGTCAATATTAATGTCTATATTATGGCTGCAGGCTGCCTGCTGCTCCTGTCAATGGGTTTTTAAACACATATCTTTGTTTTACTTAAAACTCAAAAAAAAGTATCACAGTTAATTGTTCTTTCAAAAGCTCAAGTAAAGTTTGTCAAATCAAAATCAAAGTTGATGCCAAGTAAACCATTAGCGATTATTTTCATTTCACTGTCCTTCATTATTCATATATAAGCTGCAGTCAAATTATTCTATTAAAAATTCATTTTAATGAAAGAATTTTATCTCTCTCATAAGTATTATATAATTGCAAGGAGTTCTTTGTAAATATTTGACAGAAACTTCTCAATTTTCTTGAAAAATGTCTGAACTATTCTAAAATGAAATGATAACTCTCTCTAATGAGTTTGGAATGAGTGGGAACTTGCTAGACTTATTAAAGAACATCATTTAGTTATTCTATATAAAATAACTTTTATGAAGAAAATGTCATCCATATACATCATGGAATACTATGCAGCCTTAAAAAGAATGAGCCTGATGCCTTGTGCACCAACATGGATAGAACTGGAGGCCATTATCCTCCAGGAACAGAAAACCAGCACTGCTTGTTTTCACTTACAAGTGGAAGCTAAAAATTGGGTACATATGGACACAAAGAAAGGGAGCAATAGACACTGGGGCCTACTTGAGGGTGGAGGGTGGGAGGAGGGTCTGAAAAACTACCTGTCAGGTACTATGTGTATTATTTGACTGATGAAATAATCTGTACATCAAACTCCCATGACATACAATTTATCTATATAACAAACATGCACCCATACCCCTGAAATTAAAAGTCTAAAAAATTCACTTGTATGAAGATATAGAGGGCAAGATATCAAAAAATAAATTATATTGAAGTCTGTCTGCCATTCATTTTTTAATCTGGTTTTCCAGTTATTTTCATGTCACTACTAGCCAAGGCTAAATAGAATTCTGTTGCTTAATAGAATTACATGAGAAATAAGATGTATGAGGTAAAAACTACTTCGTAATTATAAAAATTATGATTTAAAAGAAAAAAGGAAAGTCTAATTTGAAAGGTAAATATTGATAACGATAGCTTAATGTTCTTGCATGCTTGGTACCCAAAACTACTCTGAGTGGCTTATATGTATTAATTCATTGAAATTTCTCAATAATCTAATGAGGAAAGTACAATATTATGTCTATTTTATTATTGACATGACTGATGCACAAAGAGGCTAACAAAGCTGCCTAAGGTAATGTTAGATGTGGTGGAGCTATGATAGGAATTTACCTAGTTCCACTGAATTGTCTGTACTCATACTGAGCTTCATTGTCCATGATGAAAAAAATTGGTTAATTAATTTTATGACATAAGTGAAAATAATTCCTTAAGACAGTAGCAGTTAGCTATGGAAAGTCAAGTATTTGCTTGCATTGTGAAAAAATTGGAATAAAATGAAGAGTAAAGCACATTAAGAAATGGGAAATAGAAGAGGTGAGGGTGACTTCCAACGACTGACTAAAGTGATCTGGCATTCACTTCCTCCACAAAGTAGGACCAAAACAGCAAGTACACAATCGCACATTAAATAGAGCATCAGAGATAACACTGGAATCCAGCAGGTAAGTGCAAGGAAACCACTGACACATGAAAGGAGAAGAAAGTAAAGCAGCTGGCCCAGCTAGGATCAGTTAGAAACCAGGAGAAACTGCCCACTGCAGGCAAAATGTAAGTGAGAGAGTCCCCAGCCATCAACTTTCCCACTGTGGATTCCTGCAATCTCAGCCACAGGAGATTCCCTCAGCTCTTATGGGTCATGAACTACTACAGGGAACTACCTGGAGTCCATATGATAATATTTTTCCAGACAAGTAGTTCATACTGGGTGTCACACATACTCTGAGACCCAAGCAGCTACATCATAGCACCATTTTGAGAGCACAACTCCCACCAGACTACATCCTGTCTTGGGGCACAACAGCCTTTTCATCTCCACATTAATATGCTCCAATGTCGACCTAGAGGGTTGCATGTCATGACACCAGCTGGGGCCAGAGTTGCAGGGTCCAGAGATATGACTGGGTCCTCAGCACTCTAGTTCACATAATGTCCTACATCCCAGGAAGTGGGCAGTGCAGCATGCGAGGGAGGCTTCTCCTGGGACAAACGGTGCTGAAGCATTAACTCCCCAGAGCCTGATAACAGCCTGCTGGGGTTGCTTCCACTGACAGCCAACCCATCTCTTCCAGAAGCAAGGCCACTGTACACTTATAAATGCCTTCAAAGGGGCTGGGAACAGGTCTAGCCAATTGCTTCCCCAGAGCCTGAGAAGAGGCCCGCCATGCCCACTACTGCCACCTGGGCCTACACTTGCCTTCTCGGGGCCTGAGTATGGGCCCAATCGTCTCACCATTGCTGCCCACAAATGCCTCCCAGGGGATCAGGGTCTGTCCAGCCCAGCCTGGTGCTGTCATTGCCACTGGTACCTGCCTGCAAATGCCACCTGGGAGCCTGGCCTCACAGGCCAGGAGAGAAGGTAATTATATATTCGAAGTGATGAACAACAACAACAAAAAACCCTGCCATTCAAAAATAGTATAAACAGCAAAGCTATCCGTCAACAATGAAGGAGAAATTAAACATTTTCCACACAAGCAGAAACTGAACGAATTCATCACTAGACTGTCCCTAAGAAAAATCCTTAAGATAGTCCTATATCTGGATGAGAAAGGACAATATCTACCATCACAAAAACACGTGAAAATATGCAACTCACTGGTAGGATAGATACACAAATGAGCAAAAGAAATGTGTCAAGTATTGCCACTACAGAGAAAAAACAAACTTCAATAACAAAAACTAAAAGAGAAAGGAAGGAAAAAATATATACAAAACAACCAGAAAACAACAAACAAAATAACAGGGTTAAGTCCTCACCTAATCTTTTCAAAGATAAACAGAATATATTTCTCATTTAAAATATATAGATTAGCTAAATGTGTAAATAAAATAACCTGACTGTATTCTGCTCACACACACACAAAAAAAATCACTTCACCTGTAAAGTCACATATATAGTGAAATTGGAGGTTTAGGAAAAGATATTCCATGCAAACAGAAACCAAAATAAGTAGGAATACCTAAACTTATATAAGATAAAACAGACGTTAAGTCAAAAACTGTAAAAATAAAACCCCCAAAAAAGGTCATTATATAAGAATAAAAAATAAATTCAGCAAGACGATATAAGAATGTTAAATATATATGCATCCAATACCAGAGCACCAGGATATATAAAGCAAATATTATTAGATTTAAAGGGTGAGATAAACTCCAACACGATAATAGTTGGGGACTTCAATACCCCACTCTGAGCATTGGAGGGATCATCTAGACAGAAAAACAATAAAGACACATTGGATTAAAACTGTACTTTAGGCCAAATGACCTAATAGACATTTATGGAAGATTTTATTCTACAGCTGCAGGATACACATTTCTATTATAAACACATGAAACATTCTCTAGGAAAAACCACATGTTAGTCCACAAAACAAATTGTTTTGTGAAGACAAATAGTCTTCAAATTGTTTTTAAAAAAATCAAAATTCTATCAACTATCTTCTCAGACCTCAATGAAATAAAACTAGAAATCAATAACAGGAACTTTGGAAAATCTACAGATACATAGAAATTTAATAGCATATTCCTAAGCAACTATTGGATGAATGAAGAAATTAAGAAGGGAATTTTTAAAATATATGGAAATAAATGAGAATGGAAGCAACCATATCAAAACCTATTGGATACAGCAAAATCAGTGATACCAGAAAATATTACAGCAATAAATGCTTACATCCAAAAAAAGAAAGATTTTGAATAAACAACCTAACAATGCACATCAAGGAACTAGAAAAGAAAGAACAAACCAAGCCTAGTATTAATAGAAGGACAGAAATAATAAAGATTAGAGCAGAAATAAGTCAAATAGATACTAAAAAAAAAAAACTAAACAAAGGATCAATGAAACTAAAAGTTGGTTTTTGAAAGGGTGAACAAAATCAATAAACCACTACCTAAGCTAACAGAGAAAAACAAAAGATCAAAATAAATAAAAACAGAAATGAGAGATATTACAACTGATAGGACAAAAATACAAAAGATCATTACATAACATTATGAACAACTATATGTCAACAAATTGGAAAAGCAAGAAGAAATAAATTCCTGGAAACATACAAAGTCAATAAAAAAAGGTCATTATATAATAATAATGGAATATCTTACACCATGGATAAGATACTTGTTTGAAAGATGCAATAATGGGTCAACATATGCAAATCAATAAATGTGATAAATACATCAACAGAATAAAGAATGAAAAACATACGATCATCTCAATAGACACATGAAAAACATTTGATAAAACTTAACATCCCTTCATGATAAAAGCTCTTAGTAAATTAGGCATAGAAGAAACATCTTAATATAATAAAAGCAATATATGACAAACCCATGGCTAACATTGCAATGAATGGGGATGAGCTGAAAGTCTTTTCTCTAGGAAATAGAACAAGAAAAATGTGCCCATTTTCACCACTCTTATTTAATCTGGTACTGCAAGTCCTAGCTGAGCAATCAGGAAAGATAAACAAATAAAAAAAAAAAAAAAACACGCAAATTGGAAAAGAGGAAGTTAAATTATCCCTCTCGAAGACAAAATAATCTTATATATAGAAAAAGCTAAAGATTCCACTGAAAAACTCTTGGAACTGATAAACAAATTCAGTAAAGTTTCAGGATAAAATAATCTACATATAAAAATTAGTAGTATTTCTATACATTGAAAATGAGCTACCTAAAAAAGAAATCAAGAAAGCAATCTTGGCTGGGCATGGTGGCTCTAGTCTTTATTCCCAGCAGTTTGAGAGGCTGAGGGAGGCAGATTGCTTGAGTCCAGGAGTTTGAGAGCAGTCTGTGCAACATGGTGAAATCTTGTCTCTACAAAAGTTATAAAAAATTAGGTGGGAATGGCAATGTGTGCCTGTAGACTCAAACTCAGGAGGCTGAGGTGGGAGAATCACCTGAGCTAGGGAGGTTGGGGCTGCAGTGAGTCACAAAAAATAAGGGAAGGGAAGGGGAGGGGAGGGGAGGGGAGGGGAGGCGAGCGGAGCGGGGAAGGGAGGAGGGGAGGGGAGGGGGGAAGGAAGGAGGGGAGGGGGTTAGAGGGGAGGGGAGGGGGATTACAACATCTACCCCCCCAAAATACCTAGGAATATATTTAACTAAGAAGGTTAAAGACCTCTATAAGGAAAACAATAAAACATTGATCACAGAAATTTAAAAGGAGAAACTCAAATGAAAAGGCATCCCACACTCATGAATTAGAATTGTTAATATTGTTAGAATGACCATATTATCCAAAGCAATCTGCAGATTAAATGCAATCCCTAAAATATTAATAGCATATTTTATAGAAACAGAAAAAAAATCCTAAATTCTTGGAACCACAAAAGACCTCAAATAGCCAAAGCAGTACAAAGCAAAAAGAACAAGGCTAGAGGCATCACACCACCTGAGTTCAAAATTATACTGCCAAAACAGCATAGTATTTGTATAAAGCCAGATACATAAACGAATGGAACAGAGTAGAGAACCTAAAAGCAAATCCAGATACTTACAGCCAGTTTATGTTCAACATAGATGCAAAAACCATATACTGGGGAAACAACAAACTCTTCAATAAATGGTGCTGGGAGAATTGGATATCTATTTGGAGAAGAATGAAACTAGACTCCTATCTCACTTTACATAAAAGTCAACTTAAAATGGATTGAAGACTTAAACATAAGACCTGAAACTATAAAACCACTAGAAGAAAACATAGAGGAAACACTTCAGGACATTGGACTAGTCTAGGTTATGACTAAGACTTCAAAAGCACAGGCAACAAAAATAAAAACAAACAAAAACTAGACAAATGGGACTATGTAATAGTTCATACCCGCACTGCTATGAAGAACTACCTGAGACTAGGTAATTTGTGAAGAAAAAAGATGTACCTTGGCCCGGAGTTCTGCAGGCTGTACAGGAAGCATGGCTGGAAGGCCTCAGAAAACTTACAATCATGGCAGAAGGTGAAGGTGAAGTAAGCCTGCCTTCACATGGTTGAGCAAGAGAGAGAAAAGACAAAAGTGCTACACACTTTTCAAAAACCAGATCTTGTGAGAACCCTATCATAAGACAGCACTAGAGGGACGGTACTAAACCATTAGAAACCACCCCCATGATCCAATCACCTCCCACCAGGCCCCACTTCCAACACTTGGAATCACAATTTAACATGAAATTTGGATGGGAACACAGAGACAAACCGTATCTGACTGTATTAAACTAAAAAGCTCCTGCACATAGGAAACAGAGTGAGGAGACAACCTGTTGAATGGGAGAACATATTTGCAAACTGCATCTGACAAGAGGCAAGTATCCAGAATACACAAGGAACTGAATCCACTCAACAGCAAAAGAACCCCAAATAATTTGATTAAAAATGGGCAAAGGAGTTGAATAGACACTTCTCAAAGGAAGACATACAAATGCCCAACAGACATATGAAAGAAAGCTTAACACGCCTAATCATTAGGGAAATGAAAACTAAAACCACGATGAGATATCACCACACATCTATTAGAATGGCTATTATAAAAAGATGAAAGATAAATGCTGACAAGGATGTGTAGAAAAGGGAACTCTCAAACAGCATTGGTGGGGATGTAAATTAGTACAGGCATTAGGGAAAATTGTAGAGAGGTTTCTCCAAAAACTGTGAATCGAATTACCATATGATCCAACAATCCCACTTCTGGGTATTTACCAAAAAGTTTTAAAATCTGCTCATTCAAAAAATGTCTACACTCCCATGTTTATTTAAACATTCTTTATGATAGCTGACTTACGGAATCAACCTCAGTGTCCATCAGTGGATAACTGAATAAAGAAAATGTGGATCACACGCCTGTAATTCTAGCACTTTTGGAGGCCAAGATGGGTGGATCACTTGAGGTCAGGAGTTCAAGACCAGCCTGACCAACGTGGTGACATGACACCCCATCTCCCCTAAAAACATAAAAATTAGCCAGGTGTGGCAGCAAGCACCTGTAATGTGGGAAAAATGGGGAGATGACTGCCTAAGAGTAAAAAATCTCAGCCAGTAGAAATATGTTTTTTAGTTCTATTGCAGAGTATAGTGAATAGAGTTAATAATAGAATATTGTACCTTCCAAAATTGCTAAGAGAGTAAATTTCAAATGGTCTCATCACAAAAAATGTTAGGTATTTGAGATGACTAATACATTAACTAGTTTGATTTAACGATTCCACATTGTATTCATAAATCATAGCATTCCTTTGTACCTCACAAATTTATAAAAACACACTGTCAATTTACAATTTTTAAAAAGAGAAAAATACAGTAACTCCTGATTTTTACTTTTTATAGCATTCTCAATTTTTGAAATATTGACCAAATTCATGAATCTCTTACATTAAAAATTATATTGAAATATCTGTAGAAATTTTCATAAAATGTGGTTAGAATGATGGACTGAAATATTTCAGATATCAACAACATGCATTGCTTTCAACTAAAATCATACTGACCAAAATATATTAAATCACACAAAAAAGTGTTAAAGTTTTGTTATATATTTGTGGAGCCATGCAGTAAATTTTGTTCTAAATTATATATTTAGTATATTGAATTTTTCGCTGTTTAAATTTGAACTTAATTAAAGTATACTTTTTAAAGAAAGGTGGGTCATGGCATTTTTCTTTTTTCGTTTTATGTTTCTGAGGAATATTAAATAATTGACGTAGTCAACAAGGTGGTAGTAGGTATGACGGGGCATACATGAATACAGAGAGGTTTCCATGTTAAACAATAATACCTGTCAAGTTTCTACGCTCAGCAAATGACACCAACACGCTTTTATTTTCAACATGCAATACATTATCTGACCTCCTCCAGCTACCTTGTTTTGTTAGAAATTTTCTCTTTCCTTGTGATGCCTATCAATAAAGGCACCAAACACATATATTTTAGCATGAATTCATTTTGCTTTTAGGTATGATAAAGCATAACAAAACAGTTTAGTCCACATGGGATATATAATACAATCAATTTGCGAGAAGAGCAAACTTGTACTAACTTCACACTATTACTGATGTGAATGTTTTTTCTCTTATTGCTAGTCTTAATACAGGGATTTTTTTTATGTCTAAATACAAATGATGTAGCAAGGGTATATATTCAAGTCCAAAGGGAAATGTTTTATTCAGCAAGAAATATCTTTAAATCACTTGATGTGTTTTACAAATGAGTTCCTGTAGAAAATAGGATTTTATTTATTAGGAAGAAAAATTGGCAAAATGGCAGTACTCTAATACCATTTTGGCAATGGCTAGGTCTGTAATGCATTATTTGTTTTACAGGAAGTACTGTAAAATTATAGAAGTAAAAGAGAGTCATTTATCATTTGTCCCTTCATCAGGGCAGACTAAGTATTTTTCAACGTATTTCATTCTTTTGGCAGTTTTAGTTAATTTATTTATCTAGTGCATTTCAGCTAAAAAGCAATATCCACTTTCTTTTTTACTTTTCTATAATATTGACAGATAAAGCACAATAATTATTATAAAGCTATCTACTCATATTTTTATAGCATATGTGGTAGAAAATTTACTTGAAACTTGAATTGCATAGGGAAAAATAAAGATAAAAAGTCCACAAGTATATTATACATAAGTGATGCATATATTTGTAGAGTACAGCAACAAGATTATTCAGTAGACAATCCAAGATCTAAGATTTGTGCAGTTTTCAATTGTGTGGAGGCAGAAACAAGGAGTAGTAAATTGATTTAGCATGCTGAACTCTTGGACACTGAACTGTAACAAGAAAACGGAACATATTTTGTTTTGTGCATATAAAAGAAATACTATTAAAGATGAGCATTCATTTATTTACTTAACAAATATGTATAAAAGGTATGCTCTATGCCAGGCAATAATCAAAAGGCAAAACAGACAAAACTCTCCATGACTGTAGAGCTTACCTCCTAATTGAGAGTAACAGACCACATACACTGTTTTTTAAAAGGGGATGAGTGTTTAAGAAGAAAAGGAAACAGACAAGGGGAATAGGAACACAGGTTGAAGCTAAGGCATGTGTGGGAGAGTGCAATGTTGCTGATGATATTTGAGAAAGACTTTCAAAAGATCTTTTAAAATTCTACAAAAGGAATCTGACATGAATATTCTTGTTACAGCCTTCCTTAAGCCTGCCTTCTTCATCCCCTTCAGATATTGCCACAAAGTCACTTTCTTTGTATTCTTTTCAGATTTCTTCCTTCCTTTTAATGTTTGTTCAAATTTCACCTTTTCAATGACTCCTATACTTAAAATTTTAATTCTACACTCCTACATTTAACTCCACTGTCTACATATTTTCCCTTGAGTTTATTTTGTGCATTTATCACCATCTCTTGAACTATATATTTTACTTCCTACTTAGTGTATTCTCTATCTTTCCCAAACAGAATGTAAATTCCATGACAGTAGAAATTTCTTTTTTTCCCTGATGCTATATTTGGACCCCTTAAATAGCATTTAGAAGGTGCTGAAATATTTATTGAATATACATTTGAATAATCAAACTGTCATCTTTGGCACAGTCTTTTCCTTCACTTTTGTTTGTTTGTTTGTTTTTTGTTGTTGTTTTTGTTTTTTGTTTTTTTTGAGATGGAGTCTCGCTCCGTTGCCCAGGCTGGAGTGCAGTGGCCTGATCTCGGCTCACTGTAAGCTTCACCTCCCGGGTTCACGCCATTCTCCTGCCTCAGCCTCCTGAGTAGCTGGGACTACAGGTAGCTGCCGCCACCAGGCCCTGTTAATTTTTTGTATTTTTAGTAGAGATGGGGTTTCACCGTGGTCTCGATCTCCTGACCTTGTGATCTGCCCACCTCGACCTCCCAAAGTGCTGGGATTACAGGCGTGAGCCATTGCGCCCAGCCTCCTTCACTTTTTATATCCAGTAAACTATTACATCTTGTTTTTTTTTTCTTCTAAATATCTCTTTAATTTGCACACATACCTGAATTTTTTTGACATCAAGAGACCGTGCTTTCTCATCTTGGCTGCTACAACTCCCTACTGCTATTCTCGGCCTTGACCTTTGCCCTTTCAAGTCCCTTCTCTTCATTTTAGCAAAAAGGACCGTGTTATAACCCATATATGATTAATTCATTTCCATTTTTAAGAATACTTAGTTGAGTCCTGTGGTTCTTAAAATAAAGTCCTAAACCCAGTATAATATAGCTGTGCTGACCGCTCCAGACTCATGTTCTGCCATTTCCACTCTTTCTTGATATCAAGATCATACTACCACTTTTCAGTTGACAAAAGTCACAATGTTTTTTTTTTTCTTTTCCCCCTTTCTCTGGTGTTTTGCATATAACAAACCTACTCCTAGAATATCTGCTCATGTTCACTTCCCCTCAGCTTCCCCCCCTTTTATGGCAATTCATTTTCTTAGGTAAGATTTCTCTATCCCCTAGAAATTTGATCTATAATATTACTCATATCCCTAAGCTTTTCATTTATAGCCCTCATCTCATCTTATAAACATAGATTTGAGAGATTGTTTTATTAATTTATGTCTCCTCTATGGGTTGTGTGCTTGATCAGAATGGAGATTATTTCTGGTATGTTTACCATTTTTGCCCTCGGCACCTTGCACAGAATAGATGTTCAAAAATACAACCAACCAATCAACCAAACAAACAAACAAAGATGAACAAGAGCAGTTTGGATTCTTTGCCAATAGAGTGATAAGAACAGGAAAATGTGACTGGATTAACACTGGCAAAATTAACAATGAAAATCCGGTGGAGCCACTACCATCTGATGCTGGTTCAGGTAGGGTGGCTGAATAATACTCAAATAGTAAGACCATATGAAGTAAACAAGTAAATGAAGTTTTGAAACTTATGTAAGTCCACATATAAAGAATATATAAATCCAATTGAGGACTTACATATTTCTGTTATTATTTTTTCTTTTTCATTATGCTTGACATTTTTGAAACTGAATTTTGTTACAGTCCATTAGCCTATCGTTACATGCTGGTATGATGAGATTGCACTGAGATGCATAACGTAACATTTTTAGCATGAGCAACTGAAATTACAAGGTTTCATGGATTGTATGTTGTGGAGATTGTTTCAGCTTGGCCTTGATGCTGAGTTTGTGAGCAGGTAACTTGTTGTGATACAGTGAGATGAAATTGGTGCCCAATCATTGGAGAAAGTTGTAATGATGTATGAAATGAAAAATCCCGGCCCACCCAGTGGAAAGAGAATACAAACTCTCCTTTGCAATCACTGCTATGCTATTTTCTCTAAATTATCATTCAACTGCAGAAAAATGAAAAGTCCATGGCAAAACCAAAACTTGGAGTTTTTAAGGGAAAGTGAGAGGTAAGATTCATTGGGGGATTTGGGAAAATGAAGAAGTAGGTATTTTACTGTAAGCAAAGGTTTATTTTTCATCATGAATATACCCCCACTTAAATAAGCTCCAATGATAATCCAATAAAGCACACATGTGCACACACAGTGCATGCATACATGCACACGGCACACACCATAGAAAACTACCTATCCTGAAAAAAACACTTTGAAAGCATTTATGTGGAAACCTCAATTCTATAAACTATTTTAAGCAAACTTTATGTTTTTTTTTTTTATAATGCTTTGGAGAAGATAAGGGGAGTCCTTAATTAATAAAATCTTTCATTAGCAACTATTTGTTAAAACTATTATGTGTCATACAAAGTGCGCATCACTGTGACACAACTGGGTAAAACATCGAATATCTCTTCTTTACTGAACTTTACATTCTAATTCTGGCAATAAGGAGAATGAAGTCTATAATATGTTTGTAGTATGTGTTATGAAGAATAATAAAATATAGAGGATAATAGAAAGAGTGGCATGAAATTTTTATTATAAGTAAGTTACCCAAAGAAGTGTTCACTGAGATTTTTCTGAGAAAAGTCTTGAAGAAGGCAAGAGAGCAAGCCATTTCACTATTTGGGAAAAAGTACATTACAAGCACAGAGAAAAACAATGTAAATAGGCAAGAGAGGGCCTGAAATATTGGGGACAACTAATGATATAAACATGGATATGCAAATTGAGTTAGAGAGAAATTGGAAAAATAAATGAGAGAGTTAATGGGAGGAGGCAGTCATGTAAAAAGTTGTAGGTTATTGTATGCTCTTTGTTTTATTCTGAAGTAGGAACACATTGCAAAGTTTGTAGCTATGCAGTGGAATGGTCAGGAGTGTTTAAAGAGAAACACTCAGGTTGCTTTATGGAAGAATGAAAATAAGTCAGGAAATAGTGCATTAATTCAGGAGAGATGAAATGATAGCTTATACTAGGATGAAAGCACTAGAAGTGATGTTAGAAAACATAAAACAGAAGAAAGAGAAAAATGAACCTAAAACTATTTTTTTCTCTACTGAAGTGTTGTTTTATTTTAGCTTATTTATTTTTTAAATTTCAACTTTTAGATACAGAGGGTACATGTGCAGGTTTCTTACATGGTATATTGCACCCAGGTAGTGAACACAGTACCCATTAGTTTTTAAACTATACCTGCCTCCCTTTCTCACCCCTGCAGTAGTCCACAGCATGTCTTGTTCCCATATTTATGTTCATGTGTGCTCAATGTTTAGCTCCTAATTACAAGCAGGAACATGCAGTATTTGGTTCTTTGTCCCTGTGTTAATTCACTTAGGAATATGGCCTCTAGCTTTATCCATGTTGCTGGCAAAGGAAATGATTTCATTCTTTTTTTTTTTTTTTTTTTTTTGTGGCTGTGTAGTAGTATTCCATAGTGTATATGTACCACATTTTCTTTATTCAATTCAACATTGATAGGCACCTGGGTTGATTCATGTCTTTGTGAATAAATGTTCACTTTATTATGAACAGAGTGGTGATGAATGTATGAGTGGATGCATCTTTTTATACAATGGCTTATTCTCCTTTGGGTATATACCTAGTAATGGGATTGCTGGGTAGAATAGTAGTCCTATTTTAACTTCTTTGAGAAACTGCCAAACTGCTTTTCACAGTTGCTGAACTCATTCACATTCCCACCAACAGTGTATACGTGTTCCCTTTTGTCTGCAGCCTCATCAGCATCTGTTGTTTATTGACATTTTAATAATAGCCATTCTGACTGGTTGAGATGGTATCTCATTGTGGTTTTGATTTGCATTCTTCTGATGATTGGTGACGATGAACATCTTCATATGTTTGTTGGCTACTTGTGTGCCTTGTTTTGAGAAATGTCTATTCATGTTCTTTGCCTATTTTTAGTGAGGTTATTTGTTTTTTGCTTATTGATTTGTTTAAGTCAATAACAAATTGGACCTTTGTTGGATATATAGTCTGCAAATATTTTCTCCCATTTTGCAGGTTGTCTGTTTACTCTGTTGACAGTTTCTTTTGCTGTGCAGAAGCTGTTAAATTTAATTGGGTCCCACTTGTCCATTTTTGTTTTTGTTGCAATTGCTTTTAGGGACTTAGGCAAAAATTCTTTGCCAAGGCTGATGTCAAAAAGGGTATTTACTAGGTTTTCTTCTAGGATTTTTATAGCTAAAACTACTTTAAATGAGAAACATTACTACACTGAATGAGAAAAAGGAAAAAAGGGACTAATCCAGGTAACTTTTAAACATAGAATTTTTATAACATATCCTGAAACTAATGAGAAAAAATTTCAAACAATTATAAAATTTTAGTTACTATGTTTCGCAGGCCTTTGTTTGTTGTTGTTGTTGTTGTTGCTGTTTTTCACAGTAGTTTGAATTACGGACTCTGAGTTAATATTCTGTGTCTTCTAGGAAGGATGTAATAAATAAATATATTGAAGATAATATAATATGAGCCAAGTTTCTCATTTTTGGAGAAGGATGCTACATATACAAAATGGGGAGGAAAGTCTAAAATAAATCTTAGGGTATTAGATTGGAATTTAATGTATCAGCATAAATTCAAATACAGTCATGTGGCACATAACAATGCCCAGGTCAACAATGACCAAATACATGATGGTGGTTTCATAAGATTCTAATATTGTATTTTTACTATACCTTTTCTATGCTTAGATACACAAATACTTATTACTGTGTTATACTTGCCTAAGTATTCAGTACGATATCATGTTATACAGGTTTCTACCTATACAAGCGTAAAAAGCTATTCTCTGTAGCCTAGGTGTGTAGTAGGCTATTCCATTTGATTTGTATAAGTACACTCAATCATATTTGCACAATGACAATATCACCTAACAATGTGTTTTTTAGATGTTAAGGGATGTATGGCTATAATGGATATAGAAATAGATACATATATAAGCACACACATATTTGAAGGGGTGGGTTGCCCCTTCACACCTGTGGGTGTTTCTCGTTAGGTGGAACGAGAGACTTGGAAAAGAAAGAGACACAGAGACAAAGTATAGAGAAAGAAAAAAGGGGGCCCAGGGGACCGGCATTCAGCATAGGGAGGATCCCACCAGCCTCTGAGTTCCCTTAGTATTTATTGATCATTCTTGGGTGTTTCTCGGAGAGGGGGATGTGGCAGGGTTATAGGATAATAGTGGAGAGAAGGTCAGCAGATAAACACGTGAACAAAGGTCTCTGCATCATGAACAAGGTAAAGAATTAAGTGCTGTGCTTTAGATATGCATACACATAAACATCTCAATGCCTTAAAGAGCAGTATTGCTGCCCGCCTGTCCCACCTCCAGCCCTAAGGCGGTTTTTCCCCTATCTCAGTAGATGGAACATACAATCGGGTTTTATACCCAGACATTCCATTGCCCAGGGAGGGGCAGGAGACAGATGCCTTCCTCTTGTCTCAACTGCAAAGAGGCGTTCCTTCCTCTTACTAATCCTCCTCAGCACAGACCTTTTACGGGTGTCGGGCTGGTGGACGGTCAGGTCTTTCCCTTCCCAGAAGGCCATATTTCAGACTATCACATGGGGAGAAACCTTGGACAATACCTGGCTTTCCTAGGCAGAGGTCCCTGAGGCCTTCTGCAGTGTTTGTGTCCCTGGGTACTGAGATTAGGGAGTGGTGATGACTTAACTAGCATGCTGCCTTCAAGCATCTGTTTAACAAAGCACATCTTGCATAGCCCTTAATCCATTTAACCCTGAGTTGACACAGCACATGTTTCAGGAAGCACAGGGTTGGGGGTAAGGTTACAGATTAACAGCATCTCAAGGCAGAAGAATTTCTCTTAATACAGAACAAAATGGAGTCTCCTATGTCTACTTCTTTCTACACAGACACAGTAACAATCTGATCTCTCTTTCTTTTCCCCACACATATTTCTTGTTTTTGTTTTTCCTCCGAGAAAGCATACAAACAACGATACCTTGGTAACAATGTATATCCCTGGTGCCAGGTGTTGTTATTTAAATACTACTTGCCATAGAAACAAGGAAAAATGATTCCAGGGCTGTGTAATAAAGTGTTGAGGGACTGACAGGAACATGTCAAAGAACACAGAGGCTAGCTTGAAGTGGGCCTCACTGACCAAATCAATTTGAACATCAGATCAAAAAATGATAGTAACGCGTTGTAACCCATAAGCTAATATAAAAATCAGTAAGTCCATAATAATATAAACATAAACTTAATTAATAGGGAAAGAAAAAAATTTATTTACAATAGACTTCCAACTAATTAACCAATAAATGTAGACAACAGGATGTAGTTAATTAATCACAATTTGGCAGTCATCAGTTATAATTGATTCAATCAGGAATCATCAATGGAAGCTAAATACAGTAAGTAAAAGTTTGATGAGGAACAAACAGGATGTGGATATAGTATCACAGTATCTCCCCACCAATTACTCACTAATTGCAAGGAATAAAACAGTATCTTTACAGAGGATAAAACTGACAGGCACCATTTGAAACCAGTGATCAAAATTAACATCACCAATAATGAGACAAACTTACATTATGTATTTTCTTATATTATGCATTGGCAAATTCACAGCATCACTGTACAGCACTTGTGCCAAAAATTGATAACCTGAATTGTTGGGAGCAAGCCCTGCAAAATCTGGCCATAAACTGGCCCCAAAACTAGCAATAAATAAAATCTCTGCAGCACTGTAACATGTCCATAATGACCCTAATGCCCAAGCTGGAAGGTTATGGGTTTGCGGGAATGAGGGCAAGGAACTCCTGGCCCGCCCAGGGTGGAAAACCGCTTAAAGGCATTCTTAAGCCACAGACAAAAGCCTGAGAGATCTGTGTCTTAAGGGCATGTTCCTGCTGCAATTAATTCGGCCCATCCCTTCGTTTCCCTTAAGGGATACTTTTAGTTAATTTAATATCTATAGAAACCATGCTAATGACTGGTTTGCTGTTAATAAATATGTGGGTAAATCTCTGTTCAGGGCTCTCAGCTCTGAAGGCTGTGAGACCCCTGATTTCCCACTTCACACCTCTATATTTCTGTGTGTGTGTCTTTAATTCCTCTAGCGCCTCTGGGTTAGGGTCTCCCCGGCTGAGCTGGTCTCGGTACTGAATCAAAATGAAAAAATGTTAAGACAAATTCTACCAAATGACCACCTCTTACTCTGTAGGTCAAGACAGTGACAGACAAAAATAGGACTTAGGAAGTATCCTGAATTGTAGGTGACTAAAGTAACCGAGCAAGGAAATGCAGTATTATATTTCCTGATTTTAAGAATTATACTGTGGTTATGTCAAGACATGTAATTGTTAGGAAATACACACTGACATATTTAGAATAAAAGGCATAATGTCTGTAACTTACTCTCAGATGGTTAAAGGTTAATAAATACTTGCAGAGAAAGATTAAGGCAAGTAGGCCAAATTTAAATAAGCGCTCGGATCTGTTAAAGAAGGTTTATAAAAGTTCTATGTACAATTCTTGCATCTTTTTTTGGAGTTTGAAGTTAAATAAAAATAAAAGCTTAATAAAAACTTTATTGGACTTCTTTATTCTTTTAGGAAGAAATAACATCTTTGCAATATTGAATGTTCCAATGTGGGAAGAGTCTACTTATCGCCTCTATTCTTTTTTTGTTTTTTTTTTGAAATATTTCTCTTTTTTTTGTTATTTCACAGCAAGATTTATTAATACATCCAAAAGAAAGAAATAAAAATCATTTTGTCACACTATATACAGATAATACATACATTGTTTCTTATACACGCATTACATCAGTTTTTACACAAGAAAAATATACATAAAAATGTAAACGTTTGCATATAAAAACCCTTAAATTAAACAAGGATGAGGTGACAAAAGGAGACCAATCCATTATTACTTCATCAAATTTTTTAAACAGTAATATAGTACATTCATTGAGAAATATTTCTATTTCACTCAGTACAGTTTTATAGTTTTCTAGAAAGATATCATGTTCATACTTTATAAAGTTATTTTCAAGCAGTTTTTAGTGGTGGCTTCCACTGTAAATGGATTTTTGTTTTCTTTTTTTTTTTTGAGATGGAGTCTCGCTCTGTCGCCCAGGCTAGAGTGCAATGGCGTGATCTTGGCTCACTGCAACCTCCGCCTCCCGGGTTCACTCTATTCTCCTGCCTCAGCCTCCTGAGTAGCTGGGACTACAGGTGCCCGCCACCACACTCAGCTGATTTTTTATATTTTGAGTAGAGATGGGGTTTCACCGTGTTAGCCAGGATGGCCTCGATCTCCTGACCTCGTGATCTGCCCGTCTTGGCCCCACAAAATGCTGGGATTACAGGCATGAGCCACCGTGCCTGGCTGTAAATGGAATTTTTTAATCAAAAGTTAAATTTTGATGTTTATATATTTTCCTTATGTATAGCTATTCAAATAATAATGTCTTAATAAGTCTAATAGTTTGTCATTTAATAATTTTTTATTTTGTGGGTATATAATTATATTATCTGAAAGACACAAAAATATATGTTTTATTTTTCTTCTTTTTAAAATATGTTACCAAAACATTCATAACAATCTACCACAGGAGGGATAGGAAAAAACTCTTTATACTGATGATCCTAATTATAAAAATTCTAATATTTATTATGACTACATATTTACAAATATTTATATTTTTTAAGAAATGAGAGAAGACTTATCTGTAAGGTTTCTTCATGCAAGAAGAAGAAAAAATGTTGGGCTAAGTAGTCATTTTGACATTTAGCAAATATTTTTATAGAATGTACATGAACTTGATTTATCTTTCTTAAGTTTAATTATTTATTTATTGAGACAGAGTCTCACTCTGTTGCTCAGACTGGAGTGCAGTGGCGAGATCTCTGCTCACCATAAACTCCGCCTCATGGGTTCAAGTGATTCTCCTGCCTCAGCCTCCTGATTAGCTGGGATTACAGGTGCCCACTACCATGCCCAGCTAACTTTTGTGTTTTTAGTAGAGACAAGGGTTCACCATGTTGGCCAGGCTGGTCTCAAACTCCTGACCTCAGGTGATCCACCCGCCTCCACCTCCCAAAGTGCTGGGATTATAGGCATGAGCCACTGTGCCCAGCCACCTTTCTTAAGTTTTAACATTACTTGGCCATATAAACTTTTAAATTCTTAAACACAAATACTTTTTATTTTATGCAACATAAAGCAGGTGAGCTAATATTTACTAAGTCCTTTGCTTCTTTGAATAGGTCTTAGGACTAAATAAGTCATTGGTTATGTTATCAATGTTTCTGTTGAAGTAACCATGGACCAGAAAGCAGCAGCTTTTGCTCTGACAGAAAGGAGCAGGGAAAAGAAGCAAAATAAAAGGGAATGAGACTTGGTCCAGGAATAAGACTACTGGGATTGGCACGTCTGCCTTTTTACATGATAACCCTGAAGTCCAAACTGTCCTGTAACAAACATGCTTGAGATTTCTTGGAAATAGTTTCTTTCTGATAAAAAAAAAATGTAAAAATAAAGTTCTTTAAAACCCCTAAAGCCTTACGGTTTAGAACTCTCATCATCTAAGAATGTCTTGTTAAAAGCTGCTGCAGCCATTTTGGGTCCCTAAATAAAAAGACAAGAGATCATGGAAATGGGAATTTAGCACACTAATGCCTTTGAAGTAGTGTATAACCACCTCCAAATTCTGAAGTAATATAACTAACCCATTATTCGCCAGATATTGTCCTGTTAGAAACTGAACAAACCTTATCTGTAATGGTAAACATGGCAGAGATCCAAAACAGTGATATCAGTGCCAAATAGGGTCATTAACATGGTAGCTACCTCCAGCCTCAACCATCCCAAGTGGGATAATGTGAGATCATAAGAATCCCTTAAGCTGGCACTGGTTAAAAAAAAAAGAATATGGGGAAGTGGGATAAAAAGAAATTGATACTTTTCAGATGTCAATTTTAAAAGTTGGCTTTGTTTTTGTTTGTTATTTGTATGCTCAATGAATACATCATTTTGATTTTAAATACTTATATGCCAGGACTGGAGAGTGAAAGTCAATTAATACGAGTAGATAAATAACACACTCTCTTTAATTAATTGCTCTAGCCAGCTATGAAATGTTATAGGAAATTAACCCAGTCGCAGTTATTGGGTGTACCTAATACTGTTATGAGGAAGAGAAAGAGCAAATATAAGCAAAATATAGAAGAACACAGATATTTTATTAACTTTAGCACTATTGTAGCAAGAGATTATGTTATGTTTTTAAGTAGTTATTATCTCATTTAATACCTAAACCACTTCTACTGTAGGCATTACAAGCATGTTTTAAGGTGGGAAACTCGAGGGTTAGAGAGGTCATGTAATTTGTCAAGGATCGCACAACTAACAAGCACTGGAATCAGGGTCAGGAATCTGTTCTCCACATCATCAAAGTCAGCACTTTTAACTGCCATGCTACAAAAAGCTTACATTACATTATCTTTTTTTCTGACCCCTGGGAAGTTGAAACAAAATGTTTTCCTTGACTCTATGCTGCAAAACTGTCAAACTGAAGAATGTCTTCTTTAACAATATCTTTGAGCTGCCTTTATTAAATAAGACTGCTTAAGGTCTTCAGAACTCGGCTAATTCTCAGTTACTTTTCGACTTACTGTCCATAATTCAATAATCAAACCAGTTTATTAGGGCTACAGTTTGTTGTTATTCTTTGGAAAAAAAACAGACAGATGATACTTATATTGCTAAATAATGTTTGTCTCCAGGCCTAAAATAATTACAGACATATTAGAGAAAGAAGCAAAGGGACAGATCAGAAGAAGGGAGGTTGTCTTTAGCTGAAAACAAACAATTAAGAAAGGAGGCAAAGATGAGTTTCAGAAAATAGAAATCAAAAGACGATGTGTTAATAATTGTGTTTTTTTAACAATTCATTGAGATTATGTATATATAAGAAAATAAACGGCTAAACTTTTAGGGCAGCATAGGTTCAATAAATGTGTTAGTTCTATACTGTTAGATTAGAAGAATATGTATGTGTAATATTTCATGATTTTATAAAAACATTTTGCAAATTTATGTTACTATACATAATACCAGAAACTAGAGTGGATTAAATACATATAAAGTTCAGATAAAAGAATTCGTGAATTATCTCTAGAGACTGACATCATCTGGCTTTAGATATAATGATTTCAAAATATAAATCAATCATTAAATTCTAAGAACAGAGATCCCAATTTGTTGAATTACCTGGGCCAAACAAGTTAAATTGTTTAATAAAAGTTTGAGTTGATTTAAAGATTTAAGAGTTAGAAAAATAGTCTGGAATTGTAGCGTGAAACAACGACAACAAAGATAGCAATAATAATGTTACACAGTTTAGATAAAATTTAAGTCATATGAAAAAGATAGGATTGGTGATGCTGATTTAATGCAATTTGTGTGAAAGAAGCAAAGAGATTTCAAATAAATATAGTATTAAAGTGCACCAACATTATAAATTTTCTCTGCTTTCTTCCTAGGTGACATTGCTGCTACCGAGCAATTGTACTCTTCTAATTCTCAAATTAATAGGCCTTTGATTTTCCTGTATAGTCCCTGGTTTTATGTGTGGACCAGATGAGATGTTTTGCATGACAAGTAGATGAGAAGCAGGAGCTGCATTCTTTATATGCTTGTATCATTTCAGGCCATCAAGTGCTGATACAGACTATGCACATTGCCACTTATCTGTGGAGCAGCCATGCCTCCAATTTCTTAAGGTACTGCCAGGTCCACTCGGTCAGCTTCTCCACCCCTGGGCGAGGAGTTTGGCTCCGTGGTGAAGGATGTCATTGTCACCTTCAAGTCACTTACATCTCAGAAGTTGGATACCCAAAGATGGTAAGAGATCAACATGGGGTTCCAGTCCAACCTCATAGGTTCCAGCTTATTATATCAGGTTTCAATTAATATCTGTCTTCTCATAATTAGCCATTATCTTTCCTTCCTGGCTGCCTCCTCTTCTTCCTATAAAGCCTAGCATTACAGGCAGAAAAATCAAATTTACATAGAAAGCTTTACTGGAATAACCAGTACCCAAATTGTATAAAGACAATATATATGCATGTATATACATATATTATATTTACATTGGATATCACATTAACATTAGAATTACTGTATGTAGATGTATATCAATTATACTTGAATAAATTTTATGTAAGTCTTCAATAACTGTTTCTCTTTTACGTTATGTTCTATTATTATGTCCTAAAACTTTTTTATTATATTCAGAAAAAAGTTATAATTCTAGCTTTAAGAAAAAATAATACTCTTTGACTATTTCTACTCTGCTGTTAAGAAAACATTTATTTTCCAATAACTCAAATAGCTTTAAAAATCTGGAAGACTGTTTTCATTCATGAGTGCAGCATTCTTCGTTATCCTCCTGAGTCTCCATTAATTATACCTGTTTTAAATTCTCTTCTAATACTATTTGGTCCTTTCCTCACCTTACTGGATTATTGTGAAGAATTTGGTGCAGCTAGGTGTGGTGGCTCATGCCTGTAATCCCAGGACTTTGGAAGGCCGAGGTAGACAGGTCACTTGAGCCCAAGAGTTCAAGACCACCCTGGGCCACATGGCAGAACTCCATCTCTACAAAAAATACAATTATTAGTTGGGCCATGCCCAACTAATTGACTTGTGCCATGCCCAACTAATTGACTTGTGCCTGTGGTCCCAGCTAATAGGGAGGCTTAGGTGGAAGGATCACCTGAGCCTGGGAGGTCGAGACTGCAGTGAGTATTGATCATGCTACTGCACTCCAGCTGGTGTCTCAAAAAAAAAAAAAAAAGAAAGAAAAAGAATTTTGTACTGTTTATTCATTTCAATTACCTATTCATTATTATTATTTTTCCTATATATTTAACAATTCGTGGCTTGGTGTTTTACACTGTATATTCATTTCTCATATTCCTGATTGAGGACACCTGTTTTCATGTCAAATGGTAAAAGGGAAGCAGGAGAGGCTCTGGGCAAGGTATGTGGCGGTCCTGTTTCCTTTGGTGCCTACAATGCCTGCCATTAATCTCAGCCATGCCTTTTCAGTCACTGCTTCAGCATTTGAGTGCATGTTCCTGCTACTTAATATTCTTTAATATGTGACAGTGTTGTGTGGGGCAGTCCATCTGGTACCCCAAGTTACCTCCTCATTTCACCCTCTTTTATTTGCCACAGGTTCTGCCCCTAATCTTTCTCCCATTCACTTGTGCCTGTTCCTCGTTTCTGCAGTGTCTAATGCATAGCAGAAGCATAGTAAATGTTCATGAAATTGAATTGGACGTGTCGAGGTAACACTGGCTGAGCATACAACACAGATGTTACTGAAAGGGTTTCTCACTTGGGATAGGATTTAAGTGGATGATTCCTCAGTGTTATTGTAATGTTTGAAGTGTATGATTCAAATCATTGTGTATGATTCCGTGTTGCTTGGGACTGTCAAGGTAATATCTTCCTTACTGCTTTGTCTCTTTAAACCTTCTTGATAATTAAATTTAAAAAAAGAACATAAATAAAGGAACGTGCCCCCAGAACTTTTCATTATTAATGTTCTATGACTAAATTGGAAATCTGCTACTGTATCCCAAGGGGGTGATTAATTTAGCAGACTAAGAGTTTTGATTAAAACGGAATGAAATGTCTGACACGTAGTCTATTTATCAGTTATTATGATATGAAAACGCTCTAATCATTGTGGTGCCTAAATTAAGACTTTGCAGCCTAAATGTCACTTCATTTTGCTTCTTTTGGTTTGATGATGTTTTATGGGCTTATTATCTGCGAATGTGTATGCATGTGCGTGTGTGAATGGCACACATTCTTACTGATCTTCAAAGAAAAATAATGCGGCAAGAAAGCTTTCTAACACAAGCACTGTTCCCTATAGCTCCATGCTTCAGGAGAAATGAGGAATATGCAGAGAATCTTACAATTCTTAATTTAGCTGATTATTTTAAAAATTCGGATGTGATTGTGAAATATATTCTATTGGTATTAAGCAGCAAAAAATATTAATTAGAATTTATAATTTAAAGTTTTCTTTTCATATGAGACTGATTTTGTTAGACACAAATATTAAGATAAAAATTATATCATATCAATTTTAATGTTATCTCCACTTTCAAATTAAACTACATAGGAACAAGGAAAAAATCAATATAAGTTTTTAGATAATGCTCATTCAATAAGTATAACGTGGTTGGATTCTTTTAAGCCTATAGAATATGCTAAATATTCAAGTGTTAATGAAAACATAAAATAAATAGCATAACATAATTTTGAATATTGATTTTGTAATTTACAAAAATATTTGCCCTATTTTAACCTCTCTCTTCCCAAATAATTTTACTACCTATCCCCACTTGAAGAATTAAATAAAATAGTATTTCCTTATAATCTCTCTCTCTCTCTGTCTCTCTTTTTCTTGCCTCCCTCAATATGGAATCACAACCAGTGTTTTTTATTGATTTCTAAGCAACTTTCAAAACACGAGTTAAGTAAGAGTGATTGACTGGGTTGCTCTTTCTCAGTCTTATTTCTAAGCCAGTTTTAAAGATTTAAAAGGCTCAGACCTGGAACAAGACAGGTTATATTTGGAGGAATAATGATCCAATTCTTCACACTTCTTCCCACCCCAATTTATAGATTCAAAAATGATTCCTTATCTTGTGATTAAAGAAGCAAGAAAGCAGTAGGATCCCAGAGTAAAAATAAGGTCATCAGAAAAAACAAAACAAAACAAAAAAAAACGCTGACTCAGTCTGAGACACTATTCGACTCCTGTGGACTCCAATTTCAAAGGCTCAAGTCATTCAAAATCCCCAGATAAAAGATGGACTAGGATACTCAAGAGGTGTGTGAAAAGTAATCATAATTAAAATAATGTAACAATAATTAATACTCATCAATATCTCACCATACTGTATCAAACGCCATGAAAATTAACTTCTATATATTTTATTATTCATATTTTATAATGAGGTAGATAATAGCATTGTCCTCATTTTATAGCTTCATTGCCCTTCATAAGCAAATTATCCACAATCAGTTAACTAGGCAGAAGAGAGTGGACTCCTATTACCAAAACCCAGGCTCTTAATTGCTACTAACAGTATATATGCTCTGAGTACTAGTAGCTGGTAATTGACTTACACATAGACTTCTCCCCAGTATTGTGCAAATTGAACTACTAATCTGGGACTGCTCTATGATGCAAAAATCATAGACCAAATACTATGTATCAGAGAACCTTCAAGTCAGATGTTTGGCATCTGACTTGCTTGTTGGTCTCATCTATTCAGTTTTAGAGATGGTCTTAGATTAATGTGGTATAAGAGTGATGAGAGGACTGGTTTTATAATTCTAAATACCTGAGAGGGAATCATGTCTATGCCACAAACTAGCTATATGAGACTTTTATCAGTCACTTCTCTTTCCTGGCCTTTCAGTTTCCTCACATATAACATGCCTTCTAGATTAATCTGTAAATGTATATGCCTTCTAGATTGCCTTTTAGATTATTCCGTAAATGTATATGATAATAAATGCAAGCTGTGTCATGCTGTGATTGACACAGAATAAGAAATCAAATATGGTAGATATATTACTAAAGATTCCCTATTTCTGAGAATGGAAGAGAGTATCAGCCACTTCACGTTTTCTGCTTTATTTTGGATTCTAGCTGAAATTCCAATCTAGATACTATTTACATGTGTTTTTGTTCTCTCTTCTGTCTCTCTCTCTCTCCTTTTTTTTCTTTGAGACAGGGTCTCACTTGGTAGCACATGCTAGAGTGCAGTGGTGAGATCTCAACTCACTGCAACCTCCACCTCCTGGGCTCAAGTGAGCCTCCAACCTCAGCCTCCCCAGGAGCTGGGATTACAGGCACACATCACCATGCTCAGCTACTTTTTGTATTTTCTTTAGAGACAAGGTTTCACCCTTTTGCCCAGGCTCTCAAAGTGTTGTCACTACAGGCATGGGCCACTGCATCAGACTCTGTTTTCTCTTTTAATCTTTACAAGAGGTTGGACATCAGGTTGGATAAGGAGGAAGTTGAGTGTTGGAGATTTTACAGAATGCAAACAAAAATTAAGGGTTTCCTAATCTATATCCTGTCTGTTCAAATTGTACTTCACAGTATTTCCTTGTGCGCATCGAACTTGTGCCACTCCCCTCTGAAATATTCAACAGCATTTCAAGTCTCTTCTACCTTAAGAGCTCCCTCAATAACTGCTGATAAAGAGAAGTTTGAAAACTGCAAACCTAGACATTGAGTATTCTAAAAACTTCACATTTTTTGGTTCCAAATTCAACCTTACCCTTCTTCCCAACAGAAAAAAATAGGAAAGTCTTGAGTGGTCTATGATAGGCCATTCACTCTTAATAGATCTTGTATTAGATTTAGATTTAGTACTTGCCTCTGGATAACTTGTCTGGATGAGTTGTTTCTCTCTTTTTTTTTCAGTCCCCCCCATTTATTCTTTTACTTTTTATCCTGTGACAATTTCTAAGCAAAATTAGTAAAACTAAGTAGTTAAAAAATACAAGAAAAAGGAATAGTGTTCACAGACATGCAAAACATAAACAGATCTGGAGCAAATAAAAAGAAGCAGCCTTGAGATGGTCAAGGGAAAAAAACAACCAGCTACAACATATATTACTGCCAGGTTCTGCCTTTGAGAAAATAAACTGAAATGGCCCAGGTTGGAGAGAGATAGTTCTACTTTTTAGGCAAAGTTGCAGACAGCTGGTTAAAATAACGTAGATCCATTATGCTCTCTTGATCTTGAAAGGAAGTAAGGAGCGTTTGTCTGAAAAAGATAATTTTTTTTTTGTAAGAAGGGAGCAACTCTGACTTGAGAACACCTTTCTGTCATAGACCAGCAGAGGCTAAATATACTCTCAAAGTAGGATTTCTGTTTTAATTCTATAATAAATGCTTTCAGGAAACTCTGGAAAATGTAGCCCCTTTTTCTTCTCACCTCAAGGTTGCCTTGGGTTTATTGCCATCATTAGTGGAAACTGTAAAGCTAAGCCAATGATTCCATGTGTATTTCAAGATCTGAAGAGCTCAAAGAAAGGTCAGTTACCTTCCTTGCCCCTCTTCTTTTACGGTTATTGGGGTCTGCAGTGCAAGCAGTGATTGCTGGTGATCCACTTGCATTTCTCTGCTCACTAGATTAAAACCTGGGATGAAGCCCAGAGTGGCAAGAACTTTACATTGGAACTAAACAAGAATTTAAAATCTACAAGCCTGTTGCCATTTCACGTTTATTTAATGCACAGAAAGTTTGGTATTCAGACACAGTATGGGGATAGTGTGATAAGGATCATGCTAAAAAAGACCAGTTCTTTCAGATATTTACATTCATATGAAACACAAAATCATACCTACAACAGCTGTGGATTTTATGCTTGGGCTATTTTGTTTTGTTGAGTTTATTTTCTTTATCACTATTTTTCCTTTGCTAAGAGCAGTGTTTCAGGGAAAGGGAACATGGATAGCCTTAAAACAGATTAGTAGACATTTGATTGGAGATACATTTGGAATGAAATGAAAGTAAAGTAACTTATTGTGTGTGATCGGAAACAAATAGGCAAGTGTGACACAACAAATTATATATGATAGCGCTAATGGGAAAGGGGGAGAAGAATGTCAAGAGTAATCCAGAAAATAAAGTTGTTTCTGGCTGTAGATTGAATTGCTATTTGAGTATGCAAAGAAATAAATGATATTGAATTGGACAGCACTAATATTATGGGTTCTATTCTGACTCCACGGATAGCAGCTTATCCTTTTTTGTAAATATCATTTTTAGTTCCCCATGGAACAGACATGGGGAAATGATAGTGCTATTGTCTCATTTTTATTTGTGCCATCATCATCATATTGCCTTTTAAGAAACATCATTCCTATCCTCTGGGATACTCTGGAGGAAAGTAATGAGAGATTACAGTAATCTCTGTTCACTGGGGCAGCAGAAAATACCTGTAACTCTTTGTCTTTCTCATATCTATTTAAATTTGAAGTTACTAGATGAAAAGACTGTAGATCAACAATATATACTCCCTTACATGATGATCACTCAATTCTTATCAGTAATGCTCAAGGTGGTTCTGGACTTCGTGCATTTTCATCCATTCTAACCTCATGTAAGACATGGAACCAAACACCAGGGCGTTTGGGTCTTTACTTAGAGGATGAGCAAAGCTTTTGTTTTCATCACCTTTTTGGTCTTAATATCTCAGTGTCATATATTTCTGTATATTTTTGCAGAAATCTTTGAAAATGTTTTTCCTTGACAAGAAAGAAAACAGAGAGAAAAGATCAAGACAGTGGGTTAAGTATCAGCGACAAATTTAACTCAATGTTCACTGAAATCTTTTCCTCTACTTCCTCAAAGAATGGAAATCTACCTTGCATATTTCAGTTCGATATCATTTTCATTATAAGCTTGTTAGTAAATAAGGGTTTGTTCCGTTCTGCCCCATTCCGCCCCACCCCCCACACACCCCCAGCGAAAAATCATTTTATTTGTATCTTACATATGTGTTATAAACAGAATAAACATTCTGACAGTTTGCATGGAAGATTGATTTCCCATGCTGAAAACAATATAGCAAGCAACAATGAGCTCTGTCTCTGGCAGGAGAGTTAGAAACAGCGTCAAAAATCCCAGGGAAATGAGCCTCTGCAGAAGACTTTATAAGAGATGAATGTTTCCCTTTATCGTGACTCGCAATGATGCTGCTAAACAGAAATATGCGTTTTGCATAATTGCCAATGCAGCTGCAGCACTCTGTCTGGGATTCTGACTTCAAATGGAGATGTAATTGCGTATATCAGATAGATCCCAAAGGTATAGCAACAACCCCGGTTTAGTTATTCCAAAAATTTCTTAAGAGACTCCTGACAGCATTTTGAAATCTATGTAAATTGTTGCTTGGTGTCCAATGGATCGAAGTGAATATGACTCCATTTGAACTGTGCTCCCAAACTTAAAAGAGCATTTTAGAAACACACTTAAAAGAATTTTCTGGATTTTCTTAATAATCAGAAAGGGGAATAATTATAAAAAGTACTTTTTGTATGATGTCTTTTAATATATCTCAAACACTGTAGAGGCACCCTTCTAAAGACCAGGAAAGCTATTTCTAATTGTTGTAGTCAAAATACAAACTATACATAGTAGGTGTCTAACAAACAAGTACTGGATATCAATTTCTGCTTGGTCAACCCAAGAAACTCCTTTTATTTTTTATTATAAGAACTGTGTATACTTGAGCCGCACTAGGATCAGTGATTGTTAAGTTGCTGGCAGCACATTTCCACTTGCCTGATAAGAAGAGAGCCAAAATTTTTTACACAATATATAAAAGCAACTTTTCCTTCTCTATTGTGTGTATCTACTTCTAAGCCTCAAATTCCTCCTAGAAGCACCTTTGCCTTATACGGGTTTTCTCATATAATTCTAGTTCTTATGCTTATCTTTCTAAGTGAAATAACTTCACAAAACATAACTTTGTATTGCGATTGTTTTTTGTAGACATTTCAATTTGACCAAGACACTATTATTTAAAGGGAGTTTAAGAAAAATGAAGGCAGAATTTTAAACGTCCAATGGTCAGTCTATCTTAATTTGTATGCTGAAGCCTCCAAATAAAACTGAATAAACTCTGTACACAATTGGGCTTCATAAAAGATTTCTTGACTAAAGCGAAAGAGAAAATGCATTTTAATGATCTCTCTGAATGCTTCTCTTATCCATTACCCCTTTTGAACTTGTCTATACTATATCCATATTATACAATTCACCCATGGATTATACTGAGAATTTACTCTGTGAATTATTTTTTCTTTAATATTATAGAGCTCTTAATTAAATATTGCTCAAATTCCTGGAGGTAGAGCTGCTTAATTTGCAGTAAAATATACCGTCTGGTTTATTGCAGAGCTACATTTAAAAACTTTTGAAAATCAAGATAGAAATTTAGACAAAACTTTAAAAATCAGATGCCAATATCTTGTGTCACTCGGACCTCTGGTAATTGGTCTACTTGCTGGATCAATCAGGAGAAAAATAAGCAAAATCTGTCAATGGAATCCAATATAAATCATACATAGCCTAATATGCCTAATACAAAAAAGAAAGTATTGTAATGGCCAAAAGATAAGAGAGTCTCCTGTTCAGGCCTACCTTTCCTTAATGAGATATTGGACAAAAATTCAGAACTATAAACAACACAACTTATGAATCAAATTATGAGGCAACCTTATAACCAGAGTATATTAAGCCTTTAGGTAATACTTGGAAGTCAACCCAGACGCAGAAGTAAGGGAGCACTGCCAATTCTATTTGTCATTGCTTAAAAGTGAAAAAGCGAAAAAGTCAAAAGTGATTTGACTTAGACCTTTATATCTACAGAGCTATAATGAATAGACAAACCACAACCCAAAAGAATTTTCTCACCTTAAAAACCAGGCAACTGGGTCATGTTCAAAAGGAATAATTTACTGAAGCTCAACTTTTTAGTTGTTCTAAAGCCAATAGATTAAACTAATATCTTCTGATAATGTAAAACGAAAGGATATTGGATACAAATTAAGCCCAGCCTTAATAATTATTTCCAGTTAAAGATGTTGTAGATAAAATACAATGATCATGCTTTGAAGGGTTATAGGGATCCCTACAGCGCTCCATTTTAACTTGGGACTAGCATAGGTGAGTTAACAATAGTCAAAAGAGGACATAAATATAAATACTAATTTGCTTAGGTGACACTATACAGCCTAAGTCCCACACTTTATAGCATGTATTTATTGAAGTATGCAAAATCACCAATATAGTTGTAGGTATGTGCAAATATCAATCATTCTATCTCAATCAATATATTTTCCTTTGTGTTCCTTACTGAAAACATCCTTTTTGTATGTAATACCACTTGAAAATTTAATTGAAGAAACTTACTATGTAAAAGGCACTGCTAAACTAAATGTGCCAAAAAATTATTATTATTTTTTGAGACAAGAAAATTAAACTAGATAACTTGTCATTTTCTTTTTTTTTTTCCTGGGGTAGAGCTGTCCTGCAAGCAAAAGGGATGAATGGATCTCAGACCAGTTAGTTTCATCCCTTCTTTTCAAGCTTCTATGAGAAAGCTTCAATTTTGCCAAAGGTCAATATACTACGTAGGGCAAGATTTATTAGAACACAGTTGAAACATTCTATGATGAAAGAACTAAAGCTAACCAAAATTTCTCCAGAGCCATCAACTAAGAGGATTCCTAGAACTAACTAGATATTCTAGACTGTGGGTCCCAGAAGTTTCAGCTCTTTTTAACCTCTTTAGGATTATACCAAATTGATTATTCTTATATATTACCATGAAAGAGGCTTTTATGTCTTGTACATTGTTTAGTATCAATGACAATCATAACTTTTTTAGCCTCTATGCACACAGAAAAGGAGACCATGTGTTAGTAGTACTTATGTAACAACATGGCCACATAATAGAACCCTGCTTCCTAAGCGTTTCTTTGGATGTTGTAACTACAACATTTCTTCCTTTTTGAAAAGATCTTACCAAAAAAGCTGCAGCATTTTAAAATTTGTTTCAGGTGACCCCTCAACTTGATAGGTCCTCATTTGGTACACATTTTCATAATAATTTATTTATCATCGATCTACTCACCTAATCACCACAAAATTTTGCATCTCAAGTATAATTATTTATTCCTAAAAACTTTCCTTCACACAATTATAATATTCTGACTAAAATGAAAGCCCAAGTTTTTCAGTTATTATCTATGCTATTAACTAATGTTTTAGTTTCAGCACTTGACAATCCAGATTTAATTCTCTTTCTAGGTGGACAATCTCTATTCCCATTTCTTTTATTGCATTTTTCTACTGTGATCCTCAACTGGATCACAGTAGAACTGTGAATTAAAACAACTGGAATTATGACTATTCCTTTGATAAGCAATGTTAGTCTAACATTTCATGGACTTGGATTTTATTTTGCCGGAGTCTCAGATTATATTTCTTTGTTTCCACAGCATTTCAAACACCCTATAATATATAAGAGGCTTATCTACTGTTTGTGTGATTATTGCTTCTATTATTTTGAATATTGTGGCATGGACTTGGACACCTGCAATGATTTTACTTGGAGAGAAAACTACATATCCAACAATAAATATTCCCAAGTCAGTCTTTAAATTCAGTGCATCTTGATTCAGCAAGTATTTATTGAGTTCCAATGGGTTATAAATAATTATTAAGAAAATATTTATTGAGTTCCCATTAAGTGAAAGGTAATTTTCTGTTGTTAGAATTTAAGCAAAGAACAAATGTACAATTTAAGCAAATCATAAGTAAACAGTTTTGGCAATATGAGATTGTTATGCCATGGGAATTGCAAAAGAAATGAGACATTGCCCAAGCATAAAAGCAGTTTATTCAAAACAGAGGAAAACATGAAGTATTACAAGACAGTATGAAAATGTCATGGTTGGAGCACAAATTAGTAAAGAGATTGAAAATAAAATGTCAGCTAGATAATAAAAAGTTCAGTGAAGGAAAATTTTAAAAGTGGATCAATTTTTAGTTAATGATGTGGTGCTGTTTTATATAGAGGGCTAATTCTGATAAAATTACATAAATGAAGTGAGAGATGAATTATGTGATTATTTGAGGGAAGGACTTTTCAAGAACAAGCAAATGTAAATGTAAATGCTTTGATAAGATAAAATGGCACTCCTCTCCAATGTTTTATGTATTTATTTATTTTTGAGAAGTAACAAAGATAATGCAGACAGTAGTGAATTTGAAAAAGTGTGTAGGGGCTGGGGCCAGACTACTCAGAGACACCATGATAATCACTTCAAGTTTGGTTTTTTGTTTCATTTTGTTTTGTTTTTCTAAATGTGATGGAAGCTGGAAGCTACTGGAACATTTTGATAAGAGAATGATGCAATCCTAGCCATAAAAAAGAATGAGTTCATTTCCTTTGGAGGGACATGGATGAAGCTGGAAGCCATCTTTCTCAGCAAACGAACACAGGCAGGCACAGGAAAAACACCACTTGCTCTCAGTCATAATTGGGAGTTGAACAATGAGAGCACATGGACACAGGGAGGGGAACATCATACACCAGGGCCTGCTTAGGGTTGGGGTGCAAGGGGAGGGAGAGCATCAGGACAAATAGCTAATGCATGTGGGGCTCGAAACCTAGATAATGGGTTGATAGGTGCAGCAATCCACCATGGCACATGTATACCTATGTAACAAACCTGCACATTCTGCTCATGTATCCCAAAACTGAAAGTAAAACAAATATTAAAAAACAGAATGATGCAATTCTATACTTACTTGTGACAAAATAGAAAATGAAGGGTTGGAATTATTGGATATAGACACAGTTATTAATAGTCTGTTGTAGATGTCCATAGAAAAATGATAGTTGCTTGTCTAGAACGATGGAGGTTATATAATGGTAGACTTGTGATGTGTTTAGAAGGTAGAGAAAATAGGGTACCTACTAATAGCTTAGATGTAGATTGTTAAATAGGCAGAAAAGCCAATGTTTCAAGGACAATAGATAAGAAGAAAACAAAGAAACCAAATCCCAGACAGAGAAGAACTTTAGAATTGAGTATGGAGCCAAAGCAGCACCATATACTGATGAGTCCCTGGTCTGGCTGATATAGAAAAGGGGTAAGCCTGACATAGACTTTATAGAGTAAAACAGAAATTGGAAAATCCTTTGATAACTGTAAGTGGGCAGGACATACCAGAGATTGCAATAGCCCAAAATTAAAAATATATATATATATATATTTAATTGAATAATTTATACTCCTTCCTCACATCAGAATTTTACATAGTAAGCAGCCATGGGCTGTAAAATTAGAGAATATATGAAATCTTGAACATGTTTGGAATTATTGGACTTTGATTCTGCACAAGATATATATATATGAAATGATAATATTTATGTGCATATATATGTATGTGTATGTATGTGTATATGTACATATATATCTCCTACATATATACATACATATATAACATATATAACTATATATCTATGTGTATGTGTGTATCCTATCAGTTCTGTTTCTAGGAATACTCTGAAAAAAGTAGTACAAAAATCGGGAGCTGAACTGTCTAAAAGTGAACTCAACATCATGAAATACATATGCCTCTCACCTAGAATTTCTACACAAAAGGAAGCATGTGCACTCTCTACACTCTTTGGAAAAAAAAACAAGAAAAAAAGCAAAATATACTTTTCTTTGAGATTATGTATTTATTTCAGTATATACATGTATATATACATCAGTGTGTTTATGTGTGTATATTATATATGTATGAAGTAAAATAATATTAGGAGTCATGAAAAAAAGAAAAATGTAATACACACTCAAAGAACAAGTAGAACAATGGAAACATACCTATTATACTTTGCAAAACAGACCAAAAATGAAATGTAAATATTTTATAAATATGGGTTTAGCAGGTAAATATGGGAAATTATAGGACACCAAAAAAATAAGAAAATATTATGAACAACTTCCCAAGACTAAACCAGGAAGAAGTTAAATCTCTGAATAGACCAATAACAGGATCTGAAATTGTGGCAATAATCAATAGCTTACCAACCAAAAAGAGTCCAGGACCAGATGGATTCACAGCCGAATTCTACCAGAGGTACAAAGAGGAGCTGGTACCATTCCTTCTGAAACTATTTCAATCAATAGAAAAAGAGGGAATCTTCCCTAACTCATTTTATGAGGCCAGCATCATCCTTATACCAAAGCCTGGCAGAGACACAACCAAAAAAGAGGATTTTAGGCCAATCTTCCTGATGAACATCGATGCAAAAATCCTCAATAAAATACTGGCAAAATGAACCCAGAAGCACATCAAAAAGCTTATCCACCACAATCAAGTGGGCTTCATCCCTGGGATGCAAGGCTTGTTCAACATATGCAAATCAATAAGCGTAATCCATCACATAAACAGAACCAACGACAAAAACCACATGATTATCTCAATAGATGCAGAAAAGGCCTTCGACAAAATCCAACAGCCCTTCATGCTAAAAACTCTCAATAAACTAGGTACTGCTGGAACGTATCTCAAAATAATAAGAGCTATTTATGACAAACCCACAGCCAATATCATACTGAATGAGCAAAAACTGGAAGCATTCCCTTTGAAAACCGGCACAAAACAAGGATGCCCTCTCTTACCACTCCTATTCAACACAGTGTTGGAAGTTCTGGCCAGGGCAATCAGGCAAGATAAAGAAATACAGTGTATTCAGTTAGGAAAAGAGGAAGTCAAACTGTATCTGTTTGCCCATGACCTGATTGTATATTTAGAAAACCCCATCGTCTCAGCCCCAAATCTCCTTAAGCTGATAAGCAACTTCAGCAAAGTCTCAGGATACAAAATCAACGTGCAAAAATCACAAGCATTTCTATACACCAAGAACAGACAGACAGTCAAATCATGAGTGAACTCCCATTCACACTTACTACAAAGAGAATAAAATACCTAGGAATCTAACTTACAAGGGATGTGAAGGACCTCTTCAAGGAGAACTACAAACTACTGCTCAACAAAATAAAAGAGGACATAAACAAATGGAAGAACATTCCATGCTCATGGATAGGAAGACTCAATATCATGAAAATGGCCATATTGCCCAAGGTAATTTATAGATTCAATGCTATCTCCATCAAGCTACCACTGTCTTTCTTCACAGAATTGGAAAAAACTACTTTAAAGTTCATATGGAACCAAAAAAGAGCCCGCATTGCCAAGACAATCCTAAGCCAAAAGAACAAAGCTGGAGACATCACGCTACCTGACTTCAAACTATACTACGAGGCTACAGTAGCCAAAACAGCACAGTGCTGGTAACAAAACAGATATATAGACCAATGGAACAGAACAGAGGCCTCAGATATAACACCACACATCTAAAACAATCTGAGCTATGGCAAACCTGACAGAAACAAGCAATTGGGAAAGGATTCCCTATTTAATAAATGGTGCTGGGAAAACTGGCTAGCCATATGTAGAAAGCTGAAACTGGATCCCTTCCTTACACCTTATACAAAAAGTAACTCAAGATGGATTAAATTCTTAAATGTAAGACCCAATACCATAAAAACCCTAGAAGAAAACCTAGACAATACCATTCAGGACATAGGCATGGGAACAGTCTTCATGACTAAAACACCTAAAGCAATGACAACAAAAGCCAAAGCAGACAAATGCGATCTAATTAAACTAAAGAGCTTCTGCACAGCAAAAGAAACTACCATCAGAGTGAACAGGCAACCTACAGAATGGGAGAAAATTTTTGCAATCTACTCATCTGACAAAGGGCTAATATCCAGAATCTACAAAGAACTTAAACAAATTTACAAAAAAAAAAAAAAAAACCCCATGAAAAAGTGGGCAAAGGATATGAACAGATACTTCTCAAAAGAAGACATTTATGCAGCCAACAGATATATGAAAAAATACTCATCATCACTGGTCATCATAGAAATGCAAATCAAAACCACAATAAGATACCATCTCACACCAGTTAGAATGGTGATCATTAAAAAGTCAGGAAACAATGGATGCTGGAGAGCATGTAGGGAAATAGGAATGCCTTTTTTTTTTTTTTTCCTCACTCTGTCTCCCAGGCTGGAGTGCAGTTGTGCAATCTCGGCTGACTGCAACCTCTACCTCCCGGGTTCAAGCGATTCTCCTGCCTCAGCCTCCTGAGTAGCTGGGATTACAGGTGCACACCACCATGCCCAGCTAATTTTTGTATTTTTAGTAGAGAAGGGGTTTTACTGACTGGTCTCAAACACCTGACCTCGTGTTCTGCCCACCTCGGCCTCCCAAAGTGCTGGGATTGCAGGCGTGAGCCACTGCACCCAGCCAATAGGAACGCTTTTACAATGTTGGTGGGAGGGTAAATTAGTTCAACCATTGTGGAAGACAGTGTGGCAATTTCTCAAGGACCTAGAACTAGAAATACCATTTGACCCAGCCATCCCATTATTGGGTAACCCAAAGGATTATAAATCATGCTACCATAAAGAGACATGCACACATATGTTTATTGCAGCACTATTCACAATAGCAAAGACTTGGAACCAACCCAAATGTCCACTGATGATAGACTAGATTGAGAAAATGTGGCACATATACACCATGGAATACTATGGAGCCTTAAAAATGGATGAATTCTTGTCCTTTGCAGGGATATGGATGAAGCTGAAAACCATCATTCTAAGCAAACTATCACAAGGACAGAAAACCAAACACCACATGTTCTCACTCATAGGTGGGTGTTGAACAACGAGAACACATGGACACAGTGTGGTAAACAACACAAACCAGGGTTTATCGGTGGGTGGGGGTCTGGAGGAGGAATAGCATTAGGAGGTATACCTAATGTAAATGACGAGTTGATGGGTGCAGCAAACCAACATGGCACATGTATACCTATGTGACAAACCTGCACGTTGTGCACATGTATCCTAGAACTTAAAGTATAAAAAATAAAAATAAAAAAAAAATATGTTATATAAATCTGATTAAAACACTCTTAGGAATTTAAAAGTTTTCTAATCATTTTGCATCCTGATGACTTTTGATACTGTCTCTTGGAAATGATGACCTTCCTTTTGATTCAGAATGAATATAAAAATCCCCTGGGTAGATGATGAGCACATTCAGTGAGGATAGAAATAATTGTAAAATATTTTTTAAAAAGGAAGAACTTCTTCTAAGATATGTTGTGGAGCTCACGCAAAATCCAGGCACTGACAGTGGGAAAACTCATTTTTCGATCTTGAGAACTATGGCAGTAGGTATGTATCATCTAACATTCACAATCACTGTTTTTGCACAGAGAGCAATGTATATCATGTGAAAAGAAAATAATATTCTTATTATCACCCTCATTATCACTGATTGACAAGATGTTATTTGATTTTGTAGAAATTCTTTTGAAAGTTTTTTAAAATAAAAATTTTGAAGGCACACAGAGAGAGAGAGAGAGAGACGGAGACAGAGAGAGAGAGAATATTCCATAATTCCATGTACTTAATGTGGTTTCTTCTGAATTAATTTTTCAGTTTTTGTTGTGAATTAGATATGGTAAGGTAGATTTTTATTTTCTGGTTTCACACTGCTTAGAATAAAACTTTATCAATTATCCTTTCATATGCTCATACTTCTAAAATGGATGAAGACAGAAGAAAAACTAAATGGGAAGATTCTGTCATTACTTATATAAATATGTGCTATACATGCAGTCATAAAGCATAAATGATTCAACTCTGAGATGAAATCAAATATAAAATTTTGATATTAGAACATTTGCATTGCTTTAATAAGGAATATAACAAACATCTCTTTTGTGTTTTGAATTTGTAGATATTAATTGACAGATTCAGGGGTAAATATAGATTAAGTTTCTTAGAATATTTTAAATTAGATTTATTATTTTTGTTCATCTTCAGTCTGGTTATTAGTAAACATTTTTGCTTTTTTCAGATTTCTCTTCTCATTAACATATTTTTAGTATTTGGAAATAGAGGTTAAATAAAATAATTTTAAACTTGAGAAGTAAAAATAGCCAGTGTGAAGGGTCTTAATATTTAATTCATCCCTACTTTCAGATGGACAACTCAGTTGCTTTCTTGCTGTTTATGACATTCTCAAGTTTAGAATTAGAATAACCCAAATAATTCTAATATTTAAAATAAAGTGCAAAGTGGTTAAAAATGACTCATATATGATTAGAAGACATAAGTTCTAGGATTGGCTCTATTAAAATTTAGTTAAATTTTATGTAACTCAAATTTTTCATTAACAAATTAAAAAAATGGAATATTCTTTACCTCCAATCTTTTCAACTGTGAATTTATTTGTTATTGATTCTATTTCATATAACAGAGATAATTCAGGAATCTAAACATCCAGTGAGGTGTTACAGAGCAGCATTAAATAAATTGGCATCAGAAAGAATACCTAGATGAGGCCCTCCAACAGAGGTTGTCAGACACCCTATACATGAACGGTCCTACTGGCATCAGGTTGGTCCCCCTTGAAGTCAGAGGTCCCAGAATAAGGAGCAGACATGCATCTTTGGTCCTCTTCAGCCTCCTTGAGTGACACCTCCAGGCATGGGAGTGAATCAGATAAATAGGACCTGAAGTGAACCCCCAGAAAACTGCTGCAGCCCTACAGAAGAGGGACCTGACTATTGAAAGAAAAACAAACAAGCAGAAAGGAACAATAGCACCATCAACAACAACAACAAAAAGGTGTCCACAAAAACCCCATCCAAGTGTTAGCAACCTCAAAGACTGAAACTAGACAAACACACAAAATGAGAAAGAATCAATGAAAAAATGCTGAAAACCCAAAAGGCCAGAGTGTCTCTTCTCCTCCAAATGATTGCAACAGCTCTCCATCAAGGGCACAAAACTGGATGGAGGATCAGATGGATGAATTGGCAGAAGTAGGCTTCAAAGAATTGGTAGTAAAACACTACAATGAGCTAAAGGAGCAAGTTCTTATCCAAGGCAAAGAAGCTAAGAAATTTGATAAAAGGTTAGAGGAATTGCTAACTAGAATGACCAGTTTAGAGAGGAACATAAACAACCTAATAGAGCTGAAAAACAGCATGAGAACTTCGTGAAGAATATACAAATATCAACAGCCAAATTGACCGAGAGGTGGAAAGGATATCAGAGTTTGAAGACCACTTTACTGAAATAAGACATGCAAACCATAATAGAGAAAAGGGAATAAAAAGAAATGAATAAAGCCTCCAGGAAATATGGAACTTCACAAAAAGACTGAACCCATGATTGATTGGAGTACCAGAAGGAGACTGGGAGAATGGAAACAAGCTGGAAAGCACACTTCGGGATGTTATCCAGGAGAACTTCCCCAACCTAGCAAGACAGGCCAACATGAAAATTCAGTAAATATGGAGAACACTATTAAGATACTACATGAGAAGATCAACCCCAAGACACATAATCATCAGATCCTCCAAGGTTGAACTGAAGGAAAAACTGTTAAGCTCAGCCAGAGAGAAAGGCCAGGTCACCCACAAAGAGAAGCCCATCAGACTAATAGCAGACCTCTCAGCAGAAACTCTACAAGCCAGAAGAGATTGGGAGCCAATATTCCACATTCTTAAAGAATAGGATTTTCAATCCAGAATTTCATACCCAGACAAACTAAGATTCAGAAGCAAAGGAAAAATAAAATCCTTTCCAGGCAAGCAAATGCTGAGGAATTTCATTACCATCAGGATTTCCCTGCAAGAGCTCCTGAAAGAAACACTAAATATGGGAAGGAAAAACTGGTATCAGCAACTGCAAAAACACATCAAAGTATAAAGACCAATATAAAGACCAGTATAAAGACACCACAAAGAAACTGCATCAACTCGTGTGGAAAATAACCAAATAGCATAATGATAACAGGATCAAATTCACACATAACAATACTAACCTTAAATGCAAATGGGCTAAATGCCCCCAATTGAAAGACAAGAACTGACAAATTGGATAAGGAGTCAAGACCCATTGGTGTGCTGTATTCACGAGACCCATCTTGCATGCAAAGACACACACTGGCTCAAAATAAAGGGATGGAGAAAAATTTACCAAAAAATTGGAAAGCAATGAAAGCAATGTTTGCAATCCTAGTTTCTGACAAAAGAGACGTTAAACCAACAAGGATCAAAAAAGACAAAGAAGGGCCTTACATAATGGTAAAGGGAACAATTCAGCAAGAAGAACTAACTATTCTAAATATATATGCACCCAATACAGGAGAACCCAGATTCATAAAACAAGTTCTTAGAGACCTATAGAGAGACTTAAGACTCCCATACAATAATAATGGGAGACTTTAACACCCCACTCTTGGTATGAGGCAGATCAATGAGACAGAAATTTAACAAGGATATTCAGGACTTGAACTCAGCTATGGATCAAGTGGACCTAGTAGACGTCTACAGAACTCTCTACCCCAAATCAACAGAATATACATTCTTCTCAGTGCCACATGGCACTTATAATAAAATAGACCACATAATTGGAAGTGAAACACTCCTCAGCAAATGCAAAATAACTGAAATCATAACAAACAGTCTCACAGACCACAGTGCAATCAAATTGGAACTCAAGATTGAGAAACTCACTGAAACCCACACAATTTTCTGGAAATTGACAAACTGCTCCTGAATGAATCCTGGGTAAATAATGAAATTAAGGCAGAAATCTAGAAGTTCTTTCAAACAAATAAGAACAAAGAGACAACGTACCAGAATCTTTGGGACACAGCTAAAGCAATGTTAAGAGGGAAATTTATAGCACAGAATGCCCATATCAGAAAACTAGAAAGATCTCAAATTGACACCCTAACATTGCCCTTAAAAGCGCTAGAGAGGCAAGAGCCAACAAATTCAAAACCTAGAGGAAGACAACAAATAACTAAGAGAAGAGAAGAATTGAAGGAGATAGACACAAAATACCCTCCAAAAAATCAACGAAGCCAGGAGCTGTTTTTTTTTTTTGAAAAATATTAACAAAATAGATAGACTGCTAGCTATAGTAATAAGGAAGAAGAGAGAGAAGAATCAAATAGACACAATAAAAAATGACAAAGAGGATATCTTCTCTGACCCCACAGAAATACAAACTTTCATCAGAGAATACGATAAATATCTCTAAGCAAATAAACTAGAAAATCTAGAAGAAATGGATAAAATTCCTGGATGCATACTCCCTACCAAGACTAAACCAGGAAGAAATTGAATCCCTGAATAGTCCAATAACAAGCTCTGAAATTGAGGTAATAATTAATAGTTCACCACCAACAACAAAAAAGCCCCAGACCAGACAGATTCACAGATGAATACTACCAGAAATACAAAGGGGAACTGCTGCCATTCCTTCTGAACTATTTCAAACAATTGAAAAGGAGGGATTCCTCCTTATGTCATTTTATAAAGTCAACATCATCCTAATACCAAACCGGGAAGATACACAACAAAAAGAAAACTTCAGTCTAGTCTCCCCGATGAATATTGATGAGAAAATCCTCAATAAAATACTGGCAAGCCAAATCCAGCAACATATCAAAACACTTATCCACCATGATCAAGTCAGCTTCATCCCTGAGATGCAAGGCTGGTTCAACATAGGCAAATCAATAAATATAATCCATCACCTAAACCAAAACAAAGACAAAAAACACATGATTATCTCAATAGATACAGAAAAGGCTTATGATAAATTTCAACATCCCTTCATGTTAAAAACTCTCAATAAACCAGGCATTGATGGAACATATCTCAAAATTCTAAGAGCTATTTATGACAAACTCACAGCCAATATCATATTGAGCAAAAGCTCAATATCAATGAGCAAAAGCTGGAAGCATTCACTTTCAAAACTGGTACAAGACAACGATGTCCTCTCTCACCACTCCTATTCAACATAGTACTGGAAGTTCTGGCTCAGGCAATCAGGTGAGAGAAAGAAATAAAGGGTATTCAAATAGCAAGAGAGGAAGCCAAGTTGCCTCTGTTTGCAGATGACATGATTTCATATTTACAAAACCCTATCATCTCGGTCCCAATACTTCTGGAACTGATAACCAAAGTCTCAGGATGCAAAATTAGTGTGCAAAAATAGTAAGCATGGCTTTACACCAACAATGGGCAAGCAGAGAGCCAAATCATGAATGAACTCCCATTCACAATTGCTACAAAGAGAATAAAATACCTAAGAATACACCTAACAAGTGATGTGAAGGATCTCTTCAAAGAGAATACAAACCACTTCTCAAGGAAATAAGAGAAGACACACACAAATGGAAAAAATATTTCATGCTCATGGATAGGAAGAATTAATGTCATGAAAATGGCCATACTGGCCAAAGTAATTTATAGATTCAATGCTATTCCCATCAAACTGCCATTGACATTCTTCACAGAATTAGAAAAACACTACTTTAAATTTCATATGGAATCAAAGAAGACCCCATATAGCCAAGACAATCCTAAGCAAAATGAACAAAGTTGGAGGCATCATACTACCTGACTTCAAACTATACTACAAGGCTACAGTAACCAAAGCAGCATGGTACTGGTACCAAAACAGACATATAGACCAATGGAGCAGAACAGAGACCTCAGAAATAACACCACACATCTACAAAAATCTGCTCTTTGACAAACCTGATGAAAACAAGCAATAGGAAAAGGATCTTCTAATCAGTAAATGGTGCTGGGAAAACTAGCTAGCCACATGCAGAAAACTGAAACTGGACCCCTTCCTTACACCTCATACAAAGATTAACTCAAGATGGATTAAAGACTTACATGTAAAACCCAAAACCATAAAAACCCTGGAAGAAAAACTCAGGCAATGGCATTCAGGACATAGGCATGGGCAAAGACTTCATGATAAAAACACCAAAAGCAATGGCAACAAAAGCCAAAACTGACAAATGGGATTTAATGAAACTAACGAGCTTCTGCACAGCAAAAGAAATTATCATCGGAGTGAAGAGGCAACCTACAGAATGGGAGAAAATGTTTGCAATATACCCTTCTGACAAAGGTGTAATATCCAGAATTTTCAAGGAACTTAAACATATTTACAAGAATAAAGCAAACAACCACATCAAAAAGTGGGCAAAGGATATGAACAGACACTTCTTAAAAGAAGAAATTTATTTGGCCAACAAATATGTGAAAAAAGCTCAACATCACTGATCATCCAAGAAATGCACATCCAAACCTCACAAGATACCATCTCACGCCAGTCAGAATGGCAATTATTAAAAAGTCAGGAAACAACAGATGCTGGAGAGGATGTGGAGAAATAGGGACGCTTTTACACTGTTGATGGGAGTGTAAATTAGTTCAACCATTGTGGAAGACAGTAGGCAATTCCTCAAGGATCTAGAACCAGAAATACCATTTGACTCAGCAATCCCATTATTGGCCATATACTCAAAGGAATATATAAGTCATTCTACTATAAAAACACATGCACACATATGTCAATTGCAGAACTATTTACAATAGCAAAGACATGGACTCAAATGTCCATCACTGAGAGACTGGATAAAGAAAATATGGTACAGATACACCATGGAATACTGTGCAGTCATAAAAAGGAAAGACATGTCCTTTGAAGGGACACAGATGAAACTGGAAGCCATCATCGTCAGCAAACTAACACAGGGACAGAAAACCAAACACCACATGTTCTCACTCATAAGTGGGAGTTGAACATTGAGAACACATGGACACAGAGAGGGGAACAACACACACCAGAGCCTGTTGGGGGTGGAGGGTGAGGGGAGGGATGTTAGAGAACTGGTCAACAGGTGCAGCAAACCATCAAGGCACACATATACATATGTAACAAACCTGCTTTTCTGCACATGTATGTTTTTTTTTTGAAAAAAATTCCACCCCCTCCAAAAGAAAGAAAGAACACCTAGTGTGATTAGCTCAAATTTCTAGATACTCTAGTTTTTAAGCCTTTGTGTAAATTTTAGATATTTCAAATAAAAACACTTATTTTCCTGAGAGCCATAGATGAAGAAATATGGGTTACATTTTTTATACAAATCTATAAATATTAATAAAAACTTGCCTATTTAAAAGGCTTCCATGCTAAATTTTCCCTCTTTAAAAAACTTTCAAGCTTAGGAAAGTGAAGTAAGAATTATTGACACAACCTTTTAAGGATGTTGAATTCAGTTTATATTTAGAAATTAAAATAAAACCTCTTAATTGAAGTCATTATAAAGAATGAAGAAAAAAACTCCTTGTGTTTGGAATTTTTAAATAGTGAACAGGCCAAGTTCAGACATTTTGTCCACATCTAGGCATATACTAATTCATGGTATACATTAATGCAGCTAATGTAAAGGGGATGTTATTTGAATTAAATGGATACTGTTATGTGACAATACCAGAGGTAAATCTACATATTAACATAAACTGAGCATGATTAGACAAAGCTTTACTTAGTAAAAGCAAAAAGTCAATTCATTATCCCAAGTGTCTAGGACAATTATAGAAATAGAGAATGTATTCAATTTACAACAGTTATTATTTTACTGTCATAAATTATTTTAACTTTTTCCACATTTTTTTTGAGACAGTGTCTCACTCTGTTGCCCAGTGCCATCTCGGCTCCTCAACCTCCACCTCGCACCCTCCTTCTCCATACCCCGACATTCAAGTGATTTTCATGCTTCAGCCTCCCAAGTAGCTGGGATTACAGGTGTGCGCCACCATGCCAGGCTAAGATGGGGTTGTGCTATGTTGTGCAGACTGATTTTTAACTTCTGGCCTCAAGTAATCCACCCACCTGGGCCTCCCAAAGTGCTGGGATTACAGGCATGAGCCACCATGCCTGGCCCACATTTCTTAAATAATAAAATTTGCTGTTTTATAGAGTGGCGCTGGACATTTTGTATCACATTTCCAGACCCTAGCTCTCTCCTTTGAGCTCTGTGTGTGACTTTCTTTATTATTAATAGACAAACAATGCTCACCTACATTGGCAGCCAAAGAGGACTGTCTTGGAAATAGTTTCTAAAAATCAAATGTAACCTGTCTTTTCATTCAAAGGACTTTATTCTCTTTGTGCAAGTAAGCATGTGCCTATGAGTATATGAGAAAAAGGGAAACTGGGAAATGGGATAACTTGCATTACCCTCCGCATCATCTGTGTCCTCTTACTGTATAGCTTGCAGGAGATTCCTGGTAATGTGTTTGTAGGACAAAGTCGTATCTCAAGGAACTCTTTTTGTAGACATTTGCCATGTTATTCTAGAGTCTAACTGGTGGAGAACAGACTCTTGGAAGTGGATGATGGTGTTTGGAAAGCACTAAAGAAGAAAATAAGCCGTCTACTACAGGAACTTCTTGGAGTATTTCTTAAATTTTATTATGTGTATCATATTATGCACATAGTGTGAATGGGGTAATCTTGAATATAGCGTGCCTTGAAAAATTATAGAAACAAGCTGTATAAATTTTCGAGGGCCTTAAGTATTCTATAATAACCTAACTTAGCAACACAACTGGAATTGAACACATAAGTAACTCTCATTGGTCAGAAAAATATGCTCTGCCAAAATGTCATCTCCAAGTGAAGCTATTAAGGTTCAACCTTGATTTTTTTTTCTAATTTTAGAGTTCTTTTTATGTTTTTGCCTTCTTACAGCTATAGAATATAGAGGTGGATGGTGAGCATTGCAGGGCTGTAACTATGCTGGAGCATTGCAAAAATACGTTCTTCGACCAGCTTTTGCCCCAGCCACCAACATGTCTTGCAAACATATGCAAATAACAGAATTTTTTGTTTGTTTGTTTTGTTTTGTTTTCGAGATGGAGTCTCACTTTATTGCACAGGCTGGCATGCAATAGTGCGATCTCAGCTCACTGCAACCTCTGCCTCCTGGGTTCAAGCGATTCTCCAGCCTCAGCCTCATGAGTAGCTGGGATTAGAAGCATGCACCACCACGCCAGGCTAATTTTTGTATTTTTAGTAGAGACAGCGTTTCAATATGTTGGCCAGGCTGTTCTCAAACTCCTGACCTCTTGATCCACCTGCCTCAGCCTCCCGAACTGCTGGGATTACAGGCATGAGCCACCGCGCCCAGCCAAATAAGGGAATTTGTAAGTAATTATTGAGAAAACATTCTATCATGTAATTAATAGGAAATACCATTAAAGTAAACTAAAATTAAGTGTTTACGTAGGCATGATGACTCTGCTGATTTATAACAGAACTCAGATTTCCTATTTTCCTAATTTTTCTGGCATTCACACATCAAATTTGATATCTCTTAATTCAGTTCATCTGTAGTCAAAATTAAGTATCTTTAGTTTTCTCTTTCAGTCTTTTAGATCTTTTAGATCTTTACTATCTGAATGTAGGTATTATCATTAACAGTCTCTGCTCTAATTGTCACTAATATCTGAGAAATATTAAGGACATATTTTGACTAGCAGCAAAAACATTTTTATGTTGTCTGTGGTAAGTTCTCCTTTTATAAAACAATATTTAAAGATAAACAACATGCTGTTTTTAAAGAAGTAATTGTCACTATGCCAAAGAGCCAGCTGGAAAGGAAGATAATCACAAATGATTATGACCATTATAATAATTTGCTTTCTAGAGAATTAATTAAAATGAAAATACCAATATAATAGTATTAAAATTCCTCATAAGGCTTCATACCCCACCACTATCACATACTATGATGTTTTCCTTTTTAGATGTCATTCTAATACTTACCAGTATATATCATTTATGGCCCTAATATCTACACTTATTTGTAATGACATTATATTATTTTTGTGGGGCAAATTCAAAAGGTTACTACTTACTTCTTCTCTTCTTCTATCCTTTAAATGTTAGATAATGTAAAGCCTATTTAAATGTAAAGGGGGCATATAGACATTCTACTCGAAGAAACTTATAGATGAAAATGCTGGAAGTATTGAGAATAGGAATGTATATAGAAGGAGATGAAAGAAATAATTTAAAATGTATTTTATTGTGAAACTCATGTGTAGAATTTTCCATGTCTTTTGACAACAAGGAATGTTTTTTAACATATTATATCTAAAATTAAAATACAGTTTCCTCATCGATGAACCTTCCTTCATTAACAAAATTTTAGTGACTTCTGTGTCAAGCAATATTTTTAGCTGAGAAAATATTAGCAGTAAAAAAAGAGAAAATTTTTGCTTTCTGAGAGCTTTCTTTAGAATACATAGATCGATATAATAAACAGATATGTTGTCACAATCGTAAGAAAAATTTCAGATTCCTATCATATAAGAACTTTTTGAGGAATAATGTAAGTTGAAATATACAGACTACAAAGCTACATTGGAGAGTGGTATAAGGGAAGCCTCTCTAAAAGGGTAACACATCATCTGAGACCACAGTAAAAAGAAGGAGCTAGAATTCAAATATCGGGTGAGTCTCCAGGAAGATGGGATAGACTGAAAATTCTCTATGATGGTAAAAGTCTTGGCAAATTTACATTAGCAAAGACATGGACTCAAATGTCCTTCTTTGTTTGGAAAAATTTTAGAAATTTACTGTAGTTTACACAAGAAATTCTGAATAAATGGAAAGATATGTTCATGGATGAGAAAATATACATACCTTGAAGTTTCGATTCTGCCTGTATTAATCAATAAATTCAATAAAATTTCAATTATAAAAATTCCAAAAAGTGTTTAGGGGACTTGCCAAATGATCTTAAAATTAGTAAGAAATTATATATGTGCAAAATGGCCAAGACAATGTTCAAAACCATGAGAAGAACAACAATAATAAAAAAAGAAGAAATTTGCTCAACCTAATCAAAACCACTACAAAGCTACATTCTTAAAAACAAGAGATAACTGCAAATAATAAACAAATAGTTCAGTGAAGTGAAATCTGAAATTTTGAAAAAGATTGTGGGGATGTGGATTCTGGTGTATGCACAGATGACTTGTGAGAAAAACATTCTATTGCTATAGGGATTTTAATATTCATTGCTTATTTAGAAATTAAATCAAGTTACATATTTGTTAGGTACAAGTCAGAAAATTGAATTTGAGTTAGACTACGATGTTAAATTTCCATGAAAGTATTAAACATTATAAAGAGAAAAAAACTCATATTAAAATGTGCACCAACACCAAAACTACCAATTCAACATAAAAACCCTTGATAAAATAGAATTTGGACATATGTGTTTGTGTATCTCAGTTGATAGAGAAAGGTGCCATATGTATATATGTAGGTTATATATTTAGACATTGTATATTTAGAAAATCAAAACCAACCTATTAAAAAACCATTACAAGTAATATTTCTACTAAAAAGAATTGTATATTGCAATATAGGAAAATCCATGTATAAAACCAATGGATGTCATATATGAAAAGCATAACCATTTAGATTATTAAATGGAAATGAAGATCTAATTTGTAATGGCAACAAAGTTGCTAAAATATCTAGGTATAAATTCAATAAGAAATCAGCAAAGCCTCTATGACTGTGATGCTAAACATTTAACCACTGAGAACACACAAAAGAAGAGATAAACCAATGAAGGAGATATCACATTCTTAGACAGGAAGCCTCAATATTCTAAAGATTTTATTTTCTCCACAGTTAATTTACATATATGTCATGAGCACAGGAAAAATAGTCACATTTATTTCTTCACCTGGAACAAAATGAGATGAATAAAATTCTGATAGAAAATTAAAGATCATTAATCAGAAAAATGAGGAAAAAACGAAAAAGGTGGGTGTGTTAGTCCATTTGCATAGCTATGAAGGAATACCTGAAGCTGAGTAATTTACCAAGAAAAAGGGTTTACTTGGGCTCACAGTTCTGCAGGGTGTACAAGAAGCCTAGCGCTGGCGTCTGCTTCTGGTAAGGGCTTTAAGAAAGCTTACAATCATGGTGGAAGGCAAAGGGGAGCTAGCATATCCTATGGCGAGAATGATCGAGAGAGAGAGTGGGGAGGTGCCACACTCTTTTAAGAAACCAGAACTCACATAAACCCAAAGTGAGAATTCACTCATTAACATGAGGAAGACACTATGCCATTCTTGAAGGATCTGGCTCCATGATCCAATCATCACCCACTAAGCCCCACCTCCAACATTGGAGGTCACATTTCAACATGAGATTGGGAGCAGGACAAAACATCCAAACCATATCAGGGAGATTAGACATACCAGAAATTGAAACATTTTATACAGTCTCTATAGTTAAGAATATATGGAAATTGTTTACAAATGTTGGAAAAACTCATGAAACAGAATAGAGATCCAACAAGATACCAGGATTTATAGAAATGTAGTATTTAATAAAGGTAGCATTTTAAATAATTGGTGAAAATATGGATGGTGTAGCAACATTTAATATGGATGTCATAGTAACAATAAGACAAAGGTAAATAAAGCGAAATGTAAATGCCACCAGCTAAGTCAAAAGAATATCATTATAATTTTGGAAAGGTTATTTGCACACTATAATATTTAAGGTGAGGTAGGATTAATAATACAAAAGTCTGTGAAAAATTGAGATGAAAATGACAAAAAATGGTATGAATATGGACAAAATATATGATAAATCAAGTAACAGAAAAGGAAATTTGGATGAGCATAAATATATAATTAGGTGCTTATACTATATCATAAAATGAGAACTAAAATTTAAAACACTGAACTAACATCACTCACTCACTGCATTTGCAAACATCTAACATTTTCATAACACACTTGTTAGTGAGGTGGTGGAAATCGAAGGGTGTTAACACATTGCAGTGGAATGCAAAAATTGCATAATTAATATGGAGAAAAAATTGGCAAAATTTAGCAAAATTATATATTTACTATTTTATATTATAATTCAATTTTTAGGAATCTATATCATACATACACTTGAACAATTACAAAATTACATATCAGCAATATTGTTGTTTTTGATGATACTTATTATAACTAAAGATTAAAAAAACCCATATTTCCAACCGAGTTCTTCATGAATAATAAAGGTCTATCTTTACAATCTAGTATTATGTCATTTTACACAGAATGATTTCTAAACAGAGTATAAAATATTATTCAAAAACAAACTAACAAAAGACATGTACCATGTTAATAGATGAGAAAATAAATATCATAAATATATCAATTCTTCCAAAGTAAATTGACCAATTTTGTGCATATAAATGACAATCTTAACAAAATTTTCTGCACAATTTGATAGACTACTGATTCCAAACTATGGCTGAATAAAAGCACAGAATAGAGAATTCAATTCTGAAAAACTATACCAGATGAAAGAAATTGTCCTAACAGATACCAGGTTTCAAGATATGAAAAAACAAAAATTAGATTGAAATGTTAAGAAATCGAGATTTCACAAAATTACAAAAATCACTTCCTACAGTTAAAGACAATATAAATTCAGTTAAAAAAATCAAAAGAATGGAAGAAGGTATTTTCTACATATGTAGAACAAAGGATTTGTATCCGGAATATAAAAAAAAAGTATACAAATCAGGAAAGAAAAGTGAAATCTCAATGGAAAAGTGGGACTGTAGTGGCAAACAGGCAACACACAGAAAAAAAATCCAGATAAACAATAACACATAAAAAGATAAGTCACGCCAGGCGCCGTGGCTCACGCCTGTAATCCCCTCACTTTGGGAGGCCAAGGTGGGTGGATCACGAGGTCAAGAGATCAAGATCATCCTTGCCAACATGGTGAAACCCTGTCTCTACTGAAAATACGAAAATTAGCCGGGTGTGGTGGCGGGTGCCTATAGTCCCAGCTACTAGGGAGGCTGAGGCAGAAGAATCACTTGAACCTAGGAGGCGGAGGTTGCAGTGAGCTGAGATCATGCCACTGCACTCCAGCCTGGGCAACAGAGTGAGACTTCATTCTTAAATTAAAAAAAAAAAAAAAGTAAGTCAGAAGATTTGATTTTCTCTATCTCCAAAATATATTCATAATAGAAACACTTCTCAATTTCTCAACATTTCTACTGCTATATTTATAGACAAAACAATATCATCTTTCATTGAATTATTTTTAAAAGTTTGTGCATACACATTAGTTATCTAAATTTATGGAGTGTATGAGATATTTTGATACAGGCATACGATGTGTAATAATCACAATAGGATAAATGGAGTATCCATCAACTGAAGACTTTATCCTTTATATTACAAACAATTCAATTATATCTAGTTATTTTTAAATCTACAATTAAATTATTATTGACTACGGTCACTCTGTTGTGCTATCAAATACAAGACCCTATTCATTTTTCTCTTTTTTATATCCATTAACCATCCCCTCTACCCTACCCAAGCCCCCTAGTACACTTCCTAGTGCCTGGTAACAGTCACGCTACTATTTTCATGAGTATAATTGTTTTAATTTTTAGCTCCTACAAATAAATGAGAACACGTGAAGTTTTTTCTTTCTGTGCCTGGCTTATTTCACTTAATCACATGTCATTCCATTCATGTTGTTTCAAATGATGGAATCTCATTCTTTTTTACAGCTGAAGAGTAATCCATTGTGTATGTGTACCACATTTTCTTTATCCATTAATCTGTTAATGAACACGGGTTGCTTCCAAATCTTTGCATTGTGAATACTGCTGCAATAAACATGGGAGTGCAGCTATCTCTTCGATACACAGATTTCCTTTCTTTTGGGTATATACCTAGCAGTGAGATTACTGAATCATATGATAGCTATATTTTTAGTTTCTTGAGGAACCTCCACACTGTTCTCCATAGTAGTTGTACTAACTTATATTCCCACCAACAGTGTAGAAGGGTTCCCTTTTCTCCACATCTGTATCAGCATTTGTTATTGTCTGACTTTTGAATAAAAGCCATTTTAACTGGAGTGAGATGATATCTAACTGTAGTTTTAATTTGCATTTATCTGATGATAAGTGATGTTGAGCAATTTTGATTTTCATTTATCTCATGAACAGTGATGTTGAGCATCTTTTCATAAACCTGTTTGTCTTTCGTAGGGCTTCTTTTGAGAAATGTCTATTCAGACCATTTGCCCATATTTAACCGGATTTTTAGATGTTTTTCTTGTGGAGTTGTTTGAGCTCCTTATATATTCTGATTATTAATCACTTGTCAGATGGGTAGTTTGCAAATATTTTCTCCCATTCCATGGTTGTCTCTTCACTTGGTTGATTGTTTTCTTTGCTGTGCAAAAGCTTTTAAACTTGATGTCATCCCATTTGACCAGTTTTGCTTTGGTTGCCTGTGCTTGTGGAGTATTGCTCAAGAAGTTTTTATCGAGACCCAAGTCCTGGAGAGTTTCTCCAGTGTTTTCATGCAGTGGTTTCATAATTTTAAGTCTTAGATTTAAGTCTTTAATTCATTTTAATATGAGTTTTGTATATGACAAGAGATAGGTGGCTAGTTACATTCTTCTGCTTATAGATAATCAGTTTTCCCAGAGCCATTTATTGAAGAGACTGCCTTGGCCCAATATATGTTCTTGGCACCTTTGTCTAAAATGAGTTTACTGTATGTGTGTGGATTTGATTTCTGTGTTGTCTATTCTGTTCTTTTGGTCTATGTGTCTGTCGTTATGCCAGTACCATGTTGTTTTGGCTAATATACCTATAGCATAATTTGAAGTTAGGTAATGTGATTCCTCCAGTTTTATTCACCTTGCTTAGAATAGTTTTGGCTTGTTATTGGTTTATTCAGGTTTTGGATTTCTTCATCGTTCATTCTTAGTAGATTGTATGTGTCTAGAATTTTATTCATTTCTTTTTGTTTTTCTAATTTATGGGCATACAGTTTCTCATAGTAGTCTCTAATGATCATTTGAATTTCTGTGGTATTTGTTGTAATGCCTCCTTTTTCATCTTTTTTTTATTTATTTGAATCTTTTCTCTTTGTTTTATAGTTAGTCTGGCTAAAGGTTTGCCAATTTTGTTTATCTTTTCTAAAAGTCAACTTTTAATTTATTTGACCTTTTTTATTGTTCTCTTTGTTTCAACTTCGTTTATTTCTGCTGTTATCTTTATGATGTCTTTTCTTCTACTACTCTGGGTTTGGTTTGCTTTTGGTTTTCTAGTTCTTTAAGATGCATCTTTAGGCTGTATATTGGAAGTTTTCTACTTTTTTGATGTAGGCATTTATAGATATAAACTTCCCTCTTAGTGTTGCTTTTGTTTTCTCCCACAGATTTTGTTGTGTTGTGTTTCCATTATATTTTTTTCAAGAAATTTTTTAGATTTCTTCTTAATTTCTTCATTGACACACTTGTTATTCAGAAGCATATTGTTTAATTTCCATATGTTTGTATAGTTTCCAAAATTCCTCTTGGTATTGATTTCTGGTTTTATTCCATTGTGGTCAGAAAAGATACTTGATATTATGTCAATTTTTTGAATGATTTAAGACTTGGCTTGTAGTCTAACATATGGTCTCTCCTTGAAAATTATTCATGTGCTGAAGAGAAGAATGTTTATTCTTCAGACATGAGAAGAAATGTTCTTTAAATGTCTATTATGTCTATTTGGTCTATAGTACAGATTAAGTTCAATGTTTCTTTGTTGATTTTCTGTCTGAATGATCTGTCTAATGCTGAAAATGAGGTGATATGTCTTCAGCTAGTGTTGTGTTAAGTTCTAGCTCTCTCTTTAGCTCTAATAATATTTGCATTGTATATCTGGATGTTCCAGTGTTAGATGCATATATATTTACCATTTGTTAGAACCTCTTGCTGAATTCACCCCTTTATCATTATGTAATTATCTTTTTTGCCTCTTTTTGTAGTTTTTGTCTTGAATGTTATTTTGTGTGATGCAAGTACAGCTACTACTTTTTTAGGTTTTCATTTGCATGGAATACATTTTTCCATTCCTTAATTTTCACTCTGTGTGTGTTTTAACTCATTCAACTACTCTATGTCTTTGATTGGTGAGTTTAGCCCGTTTACATTCAATGTTGTTATTAATAAGTAAAGGCCTACTTCTGCCATTTTGTTATCTATTTTCTGGTTGTTTTGTGGTCTTGTCTTACTTCTCTCCTTTCTTGCTGTGTTCCTTTCAGTGAAGGAGATTTTCTCTGGTAGTGTGTTTTAATTTCCTGCCTTTTGTTTTTGGTGTATCTATTATATATTTTTAATCATGAGGCTTGCAAATAACATCTTATAACCCATTATTTTAAACCGAAGACAAATGAACACTTATTACTTAAACAGAATAACAAACAACCAAAAATAAAACTAATGAACACTCTACATTTTGACTGCATCCCCTCACTTTCTTTTTATGTTTTTTTTTTTTTTTTTTTTGTACTATGCATGTCTTGAATAGTTGTTGCAGTTATTATTTTTGGTCAGTTCATCTCTTTATCGTTCTACATAAGATACAAGTATTTTACACACCACAATTGCAGTGTTTTCCTGTGTACTTACTGTTCCCAGTGAGTTTTGTATATTCAGATGATTTCTTCTTGCTTATTAATATGCTTTTCTTTCAGATTGAGGAATTCTTTTTAGCATTTTTTGTAGGAAAGATCTGGCATTGACAAAACTTCTCAGCTTTTGTTTGTCTGAGAAAGTCTTTATTTCACCCTCATATCTGAAAGATATTTTTGCTGTATATATTATTCTAGGATAAAAGAAGGGTTTTTTCCTTTAGCATTTTATTTGAATTTCCTCAAAACAGCTATTTTGAATTCTCTGCCTAACAGGTCACATTTCTCTGTCTCTCCAGGATTATTCTCCAGTGCATTATTTAGCTTGGTGAGGTCATGTTTCCCTGGATGATCTTAAGGCTTGCAGATGTTTGTTGATGTCTGAGTATTGAAGAGTTAGGTATTTATTGTCATCTTTGCAGTCTGGGCTTGTTTGTACCCAACCTTCTTGGGAAGGCTTTCCAGGTATTTAAAAGGACTTGGGTGTTGTGGTCTAAGTTTGTGGTCACTGAAGTCCCATCTGCATTAGGAGACACTCTAAGCTCAGTAACACTGTCATTCTTGCAGATTTGCAGAGGTACCACCTTGGTGATGTTAGACAAGATCCAGAAGAATACTCTGGATTACTAGGCACAGACTCTTTTTCCCTTGCCTTAATTTCTTTCAAACAAAAACAGTCTCTTTCTTTGGCCTGAGCTGCCTGAAGCTAGGGGAGAAGTGACCCAAGCACCTCTGTGGATACCACTACTGGAACTGTACTGGGTCAGATCTGAAGCTAGCGCAGCACTGGGTCTTGCCCAAGGCCCTCTGTAACCACTACCTGGATACCATCTATGTTTTCTCAAGCCCCTAGTTCTCCACAATTACAGTAGGCAAACCCAGCCAGGCTTGTGTCCTTCCCTTAAGGACAGCAATTTCCCCCAGGCCCTAGTGAGTTCAGAGGTGCCATCTGGGAGCCAGGGCCTGGAAACCTTAGAAATCTACCTGACGCTTAGGATTGACTTGGCAATGTGGGCTCTTTTTTGGTTCCATATAAACTTTAAAGTAGTATTTTTCCATTCTGTGAAGAAAGTCATTGGTAGCTTGATGGGGATGGCATTGAATCTATAAATTACCTTGGGCAGTATGGCCATTTTCACGATATTGAGTCTTCCTACCCATGACCATGGAATGTTCTTCCATTTGTTTGTAGCCTCTTTTATTTCATTGAGCAGTGGCTTGCAGTTCTCTGTGAAGAGATCCTTCACGTCCCTTGTAAGCTGGATTCCTAGGGATTTTATTCTCTTTGAAGCAATTGTGAATGGGAGTTCACTCATGATTTGGCTCTCTGTTTGTCTGTTATTGGTGTATAAGAATGCTTGTGATTTTTGCACATTGATTTTGTATCCTGAGACTTTGCTGAAGTTGCTTATCAGCTGAAGGAGATTTTGGGCTGAGATGATGGGGTTTTCTAGATATACAATTATGTCATCTGCAAACAGGGACAATTTGACTTCCTCTTTTCCTAATTGAATACGCTTTATTTCCTTCTCCTGCCTGATTGCCCTGGCCAGAACTTCCAACACTATGTTGAATAGGAGTGGTGAGAGAGGGCATCCCTGTCTTGTTCCAGTTTTCAAAGGGAATGCTTCCAGTTTTTGCCCATTCAGTATGATATTGGCTGTGGGTTTGTCATAGATAGCTCTTATTATTTTGAGATGCGTCCCATCAATACCTAATTTATTGAGAGTTTTTAGCACGAAGGGTTGTTGAATTTTGTCAAAGGCCTTTTCTGCATTTACTGAGATAATCTTATGGTTTTTGTCATTGGTTCTGTTTATATGCTGGATTACGTTTATTGATTTTTGTATGTTGAACCAGCCTTGCATCCCAGGGATGAAGCCCACTTGATCATGGTGGGTAAGCTTTTCAATGTGCTGCTGGGTTGTATTTGCCAGTATTTTATTGAGGATTTTTGCATCGATGTTCATCAGGGATATTAGTCTAAAATTTTCTTTTTTTGTTGTGTCTCTGCCCGGCATTGGTATCAGGATGATGCTGGCCTCATAAAATGAGTTAGGGAGGATTCCCTCTTTTTCTATTGATTGAAATAGTTTCAGAAAGAATGGTACCAGCTTCTCCTTTTACCTCTGGTAGAATTCGGCTGCGAATCCATCTGGTCCTGGACTTTTTTTGGTTGGTAAGCTGTTAATTATTGCCTCAACTTCAGAGCCTGTTAGTGGTCTATTCAGAGATTAAAATTCTTCCTGGTTTAGTCTTGGGAGGTTGTATGTGTTGAGGAATTTATCCTTTTCTTCTAGATTTTCTAGTTTATTTGTGTAGAGGTGTTTGTAGTATTCTCTGATGGTAGTTTGTATTTCTGCGGGATTGGTAGTGATATCCCCTTTATCATTTTTTATTGCATCTATTTGATTCTTCTCTCTGCCAAAAGAACAAAGCTGGAGGCATCATGCTACCCGACTTCACACTATACTACAAGGCTATAGTAACCAAAATAGCATGGTACTGGTACCAAAACAGAGATATAGACCAATGGAACAGTACAGAGCCCTCAGAAATAATGTCACATATCTACAACCATCTGATCTTTGACAAACCTGAGAAAAACAAGCAATGGGGAAAGTATTCCCTATTTAATAAATGGTGCTGGGAAAACTGGCTAGCCATATGTAGAAAGCTAAAACTGGATCCCTTCCTTACACCTTATACAAAAATTAATTCAAGATGGATTAAAGACTTAAATGTTAGACCTAAAACCATAAAAACCCTAGAAGAAAACCTGGGCAATTCCATTCAGGACATAGGGATGGGCAAGGACTTCATGTCTAAAACACTAAAAGCAATGGCAACAAAAGCCAAAATTGACAAATGGGATCTAATTAAAATCAAGAGTTACTGCACAGCAAAAGAAACCACCATCAGAGTGAACAGGCAACCTACAGAATGGGAGAAAATTTTTGCAATCTTCTCATCTGACAAAGGGCTGATATCCACAATCTACAGTGAACTCAAACAAATTTACAAGAAAAAAACAAACAACCCCATCAAAAAGTGGGTGAAGGATATGAACAGACACTTCTCAAAAGAAGACATTTATGCAGCCAAAAGACACATGAAAAAATGCTCATCATCACTGGCCATCAGAGAAATGCAAATCAAAACCACAATGAGATACCATCTCACACCAGTTAGAATGGCGATCATTAAAAAGTCAGGAAACGACAGGTGCTGGAGAGGATGTGGAGAAATAGGAACACTTTTACACTGTTGGTGGGACTGTTAACTAGTTAAACCATTGTGAAAGTCAGTGTGGCGATTCCTCAGGGATCTAGAACTAGAAATACCATTTGAACCAGCCATCCCATTACTGGGTATATACCCAAAAGATTACAAATCATGCTGCTATAAAGACACATGCACACATATGTTTATTGTGGCACTATTCACAGTAGCAAAGACTTGGAACCAACCCAAATGTCCAACAATGACAGATTGGATTAAGAAAATGTGTCACATATACATCATGGAATACTATGCAGCCATAAAAAATGATGAGTTCATGTCCTTTGTAGGGACATGGATGAAGCTGGAAACCATCATTCTCAGCAAACTATGGCAAGGACAAAAAAGCAAACAATGCATGTTCTCACTCATAGGTGGGAATTGAACAATGAGAACACTTGGACACAGGAAGGGGAACATCACATACCAGGGCCTGTTGTAGGGTGAGGAGAGGGGGAAGGGATAGCATTAGGAGATATACCTAACGTTAAATAACGAGTTAATGGGTGCAGCACACGAACATGGCACATGTATACATATGTAACTAACCTGCACGTTGTGCACATGTACCCTAAAACTTAAAGTATAATAAAAAAGAAAAAAAAAGAAATCTATTCTACTGTGGCTGAGCTACCACCCAAACCCCGAGACAAAGTTCTTCCCATGCTTCTCTCCCCTTTTCCCAAGCAGAGGAGTTTCTCCCTATGTCCACCACCACCACCAGCCCAGGTGGAGTGCCGCCAGGCAACTGCAGATGTTCCCTTGAAGCCCATGGTCTCTTCAGTCAGCTTTTGTTGAATGCTTCCAGGCCTTGGACTCACACTTCAGGACAGAAGGCAGTGGGCTTCCCTCTGTCCCAAAGTAGGCCCAGAAATGTCTTATAGGAGCCAAGGCCTGAAATCGGGGACCCTAATGGACTGGTTGGTGCTCCATTTCACTGTGGCTAAGCTGGTACATAAGCTGTAAGACAAAGTCCCCTTTACCCTTCCCTCTACGTTTCTTAAGCAGCAGGAGTCTCTCCCCATAGCCATCACAGCTGTGAATGTGTGGGTCACACATGAAACTTTAGGTCTACTGCTATTTTATTTCTGATTTTAAAAACTACATCAGAAATATGACCTCATAAAAAAATAAACTCATCAAACTTGGAACCAAAAACAATAAACTATAATTGGAGGTACACTCAAAAACCTTTCTAAATACAGGTGTTTATTGAGAGAAGATTGATTAAACATGAAAACAGTGAACTAAAGAAATGTGAACTCCATTTTCAGAAACACATCTTTGCAAAGCCAGACTTTTTAACACATAGCTATCAAACAGAAAAACAAAGTAATTTAGGTGACTCATATAATATGTATTTTTTCTTGTCAAAAGATGAATACCATCTTGAGATGACTATGACGTGTTTCCAAGTGTTTTCACATTTTTATTTTCTAAAATATTGAAGAATTTTGGGTCTTACTCCTTAGTAAAGCACTTGTTTCAGCTTTGGAAAGTTGACAAGACTGCCTGCATGTACTGTTTTTTTCAACGTTAGCAATTTATCCAAGAAATATTATGTGATGCCTTATTTTATGTGCCAACTTTGCTGGGATAAGAGACGTCGAGATAACTCATAAAATATTATTTCTGTGTATATCTGTGAGGGTGTTGGTGGAAAAGATTAACATTTCAGTCTTTTGACTGAGTAAAGAAGATTCACTCTCACGAACGCTTGCGGGCCCCATCCAATCCCTTGAGGTCCCGAATAAACAAAAGAAGTGGGAAAGGGTCAATTTGCTCTCAGAACTTAAGATGGGAAATCCATCTCCTCCTGCCCTTGGGCATCCATGTTCCTGGTTAATAGGCTTTTAGACTTTGACTGGGACTGACATAATTGGTTTTCTGGTTCTCAAGCTTTCAGGTTTGAACTAGAACCACACATTTGCTCTTGTGGGCCTCCAGCTTGCAACTGACGGGTCATTAGAGCCATGATTTGAATGTGTCCCGTTGGTGTTGCCAATGTGATAGTACTAATATGTATAGTTTTCAAGAGGTAATTAAACCATGAGGGACCCTCCTTCATGAATGGGATTAAAATCTTTGTAAAAGAAGATTTAAGCAACATTTGGCTAGCTTTGCTTCAGCTCTTCTACTATGTGAGGACACAGCATTTGTCCCTTTTGTCTTCTTCCTTCCACCATGAGAGAATGCAGCAAGAAGGCTTTAACCAGATGCTGGTGCATTGGTCTTGGACTTGCCATTCTCCAGAACAGTGAGAAAACAAATTTTTCTTCTTTTTAAATTACCCCGTCTGAGGTACTTTGTTATAGTAAAAACAGCAACAAGAAAACTAAGACAGTGGGACCTCTCAAACTCCATAATCACATAAACCGATCCCTTATGATAACCCCTTTGTATATTTCTGTGTGTGTGTGTGTGTGTGTGTGTGTGTGTGTGTATGTATATATCTCCCACTGATTCTGTTTCTGGAGTATTTTGACTAATACAATTTACAAGTGCTCAGTAGTTTCTATGATGGTGACCCCAAGACTTTGATTATAAACATGTTCAGATATGGCAACCCATAAATAAAATCCTATTCTTTCAAAATGTCTAAAGTACGTTTTTCTTTTTTCTTTTTTTTTTTCCTTTTTTTTTTTTTTTTTTTGAGACAGATCTCACTCTGTCGCTCAGGCTGGAGTTCAATGACGCAATCTCGGCTCACTGCAGCCTCCGCCTCCCAATTTCAAGCAATTCTCCTGCCACAGCCTCCCATGTAGCTGGGATTATAGGCACCTGCCACCATCCTCAGCTAATTTTTCATATTTTTTTTTAAGTTGAGATGGTGTTTCACCATGTTGGCCAGGCTTCTCTCAAACTCCTGACCTCAGGTGATCCACCCGCCTCAGCCTCCCAAAGTGCTGGGATTATAGGCATGAGCCCCCGTGCCCGGCCCGAGTTTTTCGTTTTCTTTCAGATAAAAGGTAAAATTTGGATTTCCTTTAGTTTAAGTAAATGCTTCCAAACTTTTTTAAGTCAACAGTTTTCTGTGTGGTATAGAAGATGTCACATACTATTACTATATCTTAAAAAACGTTTTCAAAATATGGTAATTCACAGACTTGTTTCTGATAATTTTGATGACTTTTATAGTGTTACTATTTTTTTCAGGGCTATGGTAGAATAAAATGCATTGAATGATGACTGATTTGAGCAAAACAAGATATATTATTATACAAAGCATCAAACATTAAAACCATATATGCAAATGAAATAACATGCAACATTTTTATTTTTTCTGGTTGTACTAGTTTTCTGTGGTTACTGTAAGAAATTACAATGGATTTGGTGTATTAAAACAATATAAAGTTATTCTTCCATAATTCTGTAGGTGAGAAGTCTGAAATCGGAATCATTGGGCCAAAATCAAGGTGTTGACAGAGCCACACTTCCTCTAGAGGTTCTAGGGGAGAATCCATGCCTTGTTTCTTCTAGCTTCTGATGGCTTCAGCATGTCTGGCCTATGACCACATTATTTCAAACTCAGAGGCCAGGGTCTTCAAATACTGCTCTTTTCTATTTTCATATTGCCTTCTCCTCTGTGCATTTCAATTTTCCCTTTGTCTCTCTCTTATAAGGATACCTGTGATCATGTTTAGGGCCCATATGGATAATCCAAAATAATTTCTCCATCTCTCAATTTTCAACTTGGTCCTATCTACGAAGACCCTTTTTCATAGGAACTAGGAGATAATATCTTTGGGTGACAATAAAATGTCATTATTTTATTATCCTACCAATATCAACTGTCATACTTTCATTTGGGAGAAAAAAATATTTCTAATTTCTATATTATAATAACTTTTTGAAACTTGAGTTCCTAGAAGTGATTCATAGTTACAAGTTAAAGAATTTTCCATTGATGGCTACTATCAGGAGGAGAAGTAGGTATGTATTCTTTTTTTCAGCTCAAATAAAACAAGAAGAAATTTAAGATTACAGGTAAGAAGGATTAATTACTATTTCTTGAAGTTATGAGGGCTCAGTGGACTAGCATGTGACTCCTTTATGAAAACTCTAAAGGAAAGTTAACTTGAAAAGGAAAGTGAAGGACTGTTTACTACTGTGCCAAATTACCCAGAACACTCGGGGTTTTTAAGGGCAAAGAATGGAGAAAGAGTGTTCAATAGACAAAATATGGACCTTATATACAGGATGGCTGACTGACGGGACCCTAAAAATGAAGGAAGGAGAGATTTAGAAATTGGACCTCAAGAACTAGTGACGACCAAGAGAAAAGTCTTATGATGCAGGAAGGAAAGCACATCACTTATATCAAGTAGCAGCGATGAGGGACTTTTCTCAGAAGAAGTTGTAAAACTCTCCCTCAAGAGAAAGAGTCAGATTTCAACAACTTCCAAGACCAGAAAGCACAACACCAGCTTCTGAAACATAATTCAAAAAAGAACATTGATACGTCTATAATTGCTTCTCTCTCACTTCAACTCTAACCATGAAAAGGTCAGAAATTAAGGGCACATGTAAGAGAAAAGCATATGGAAAATAATTCAAAGAGTTCACAAAAGATGAGCTAATTGAGTATTTGATTTGGCTGAATTTCATTACTCTAAAAATAAATGGAAACAATTAGATTTAATAGATTGTTTTCAATTTCTAGTGAAAAAATATGTTTCTATGCATAGATGACCTTTTTTAAAATTGTGTCCATAAGTTACATCATGAATAAAATAAAGTTTGTATTTTGCTGGAAAGCAGGTATTTTTAGTGACCGATATATTAGTATTTATATCCATGACAAATAATGACTTAAAAACCATCATTCTCTCAACATGTATTACATTCTTATGCCAATTTACTACCTAGTAATGTTCAATTAATAAAAATATTGCTGCTTGTATTTGGGTCCAGGAATTTTTAATCAGTCAAGAAAATAATAATTATACAACTAGACATTATAGACTAAATTTGAAAGCTAATGTCTTTGAAGTTTCCATGAAACTAATGCTCATGCCATTCAAGATGAGAAATTTATTAATTTCTAAGGAAATATATGCACCGTCTAGATTTCTAATAGAGTTGTTGCAGTTATTTCACAAAGAAAATAATAGACGAACATGATTAAGTGCTTTCTGTTCATATACCATCTCAAGGATATAATTTGTTTCCACAAATAACCATGTGAAAATAATTGCACAACACATCACTGTTAACCGTCACAAGCCTAGAGGCTCATGCTCTTAAACTGAGTTGCTGTCCAGCTGCTTACTTGAAAATTCATAGGATATAAAAAGGAAAAATGAAAATCTCAAAATATAATTACCTCCTAGTGGTAATACAGAGTTATATAGCAGAGATTGTGTCTAGCATTTAAGAAGTTGCAGCTACATTCCATTATCAAAGACATATTTGTTAAAACATGCATATAAAAGGATTTGTAATTGAAGCACAGCTTTGATATATTTAATAGCATGTATAACTGCCATCTTATTTTAATAGGCAATGTTTTATGTGCATTAGCAGTAATATAATGTCTTTTCCGTGTGCTCTTGCCATTAGCACTTTTTCCCTCCCTTTCTTTTAGTTAATCTTAAAACTTTAATGTAATCCAAATACATTAACATATTTTCTGCCCTCACAGTTCTTGAACAGAAGGGAGCTTTGAAATGAATTTTCCGTAATTGAAGGAAGGATAGTTACTATACAACTAAATCATCAATGCTTTTTCTCAAATTCTGCCTGCCCAGTGGTTCATGTATACTTTTTCCAGGCTTAGAGATGCTTATGATCACTAAAAGTGTTGGACTGGAGCAATGAAGAGATAAAAATGAGCTAGAATGCAGAAAATTGACAAGGAGTGAATTTCAAGCATTTAAGAGAAACTTCATTCTATTATGTGCTATCAGGCCATACTAAGTCTGATGGCATTGAATTAAAATGAGAAATCTGTACATATGTCCCTGTATGATTTAATAAAGGCAGAGTTTGGGGCATTATTACAAAAACTAGTATCACACCTTTTTTTTTTAATTTTCTTAACTGTTTCAAAAGATTCATTCAGACTATACTGTTTTTCTTTATGACATTTCAGTATGCCTTTTAACATTTTTCTTGGAGAGTGTGACCTATAGAAATATGAAGAAAAGTTAATCAAGTGAATGGAAATTACCGGATTGAATTTTCCCAAAGTAGTCTTATCTGGATTGTAGCTAAATATGCACACATAAAATTCTGACATAGCAATACAGAAGGGAAATATCTAGCTTTCAAACAGTAACAAAGCTGTACGATTTAATAGTCTTGAACTCTGAGCTTTAATAAACTGCATCTCAAATGTAATATTTTCATATTCTTTCAGGAATAATTTTGGTACACGTTTACTTTCATAATAAATATGTTGGAGATGCTAAGCTCAAAGACAATTGAGTAGGCTCTCATGTTCAATTCCATTAAAGGTTAGGTAGCCTGGGGTTTCTGGGATCAGATATGTTAACCTCAAACTCTTTTTAAAATAAAACATGACCTTAGATCTCAGGGGAATAATTCTATATTGAGACTTCTCTAAGGAGGCCCATTAATGTAATTGGAAATTCCCAGGACACTTGAATGTTGTTGCTACTCTAAAAGTTTCCAGTATCAGGAGCTTATTAAAAGTTAAATGATATATTTGAACAGGGCTGTCAACCTCATGAATTTTCTATGTATTTAACTAAGTTGTGGTTGTTTATATTAAAATAAGTTTCTCATCAGTAGCAACAAAAATATTTTCTTTTCTTTTTTTTTTTAAGAGATGGGGTCTTTCTATGTTGCTCAGGTTGGGCTCAAACTCCTGGGCTCAAATGATCCTCCCCTCCCGACCTCCCAAAGTAGTGGGATTACAGACATGAGCCACTGCAACTGGCACCAAATATTTTCCTGATGTAAAATTTAAGGTTGACGACTACGTTGTCCACAGGATTAGGAAAAAATTTCAAACCTAACTTCATTTATTCATGAAATTATTGAGCATCCATTGATAAAAATACAAATATTTCTCACAACCACATTTCATACAAATATAGGAGAAAAAAAAAGCAGCTTAATAAAGAAGGTGTTACAGGCTTGTGTTTTTTTCAGTACACATCACACTTTTTCACAAGACTAACATTGGCTTTTAATCAAAAGATTCCTCTTCAATACATCAACCCTCAGTTCTGAGCTTAAACACTTAAAAAATAGCTATTTATTTGTTTCAGTATCTTAAGGACAAATGACATGCAGTGTATTTTCCATTCTGTAGTCCCTTATTCAATATGTGCATGCCCTTTATATTTTTTAATGTTTCAAGAATAAGAGAATTATATAGAAATGCAAATCATGTGAATTTTTACTCTGCTAATTTCATGACAAATTATGTTCAGAAAGACAGATGATGGATAGACAGATGAATAAATACATAGGCAGATAGAGATATTTATGCCTGAAATTCTTGTGAAATTACTTGTGGAAAGTGTAAGAAGTGTTAGACATTACAAAAATGCCTTGAGTTGTATGCACACAGTATTAAGAAAAAACACTTATTTCAGAGAATAAAAACATAATTCCTAAGTCTGATGTACCATAACTCAGGATAGTAGAGAAGCTTACCTGGAATACTAAGTTCCAAAGTTTTGAATGTTATATGTAAATAAATTAAGAAAAAATATAATGATAAAGAAAATGCACAGATGAAAATTCAGAAAATAATCCAAAAATTAAACAGTGGACATTTGTTTTAGGTAGTCTTATGAAACAATGCCTTCTCCTTACTTTTCAAATCATATGTTAAGCCCCAGTTATAAGAACACTTAACTATGACTAGATCAAATTTAGTAAAATTAATCTGGTAATATGGCAGTACAACAAATCAAATCCACAAATATGTAAAAACAATAATATTCATACAAGAGAGGTTTGTTTCATCGACACAGGTTTGATTTACCATTCAACAATTAATCAAGATGAATCACTATCTTAAAAAAGAAAATAATAATATGATTATTTCCACAAACAGAAAAAAAATAAAATTCAATACACATTTTTTATAAAATATCTCACAAAAAATGTAATGGGCATCCATGTGTTATTAAATAAGGTACAACATAAGTATAGAAGTGAACTTCTTCAGTCTGCAAAAGGAAATATAAGAAATATCAACAACTAATATTCTACTCTATGGTGAAAAACTAGATGTTTTCTTCTTCAGATTTAAAATAAAGTATATATGTCTGGCTTAAATGTTGGTATTCAATATTGTACAAGAAAGCAAAATCAGTGCAATAACACAAGAAAAATACATAAAGAGTCACAGGCTGAAAGCAAGAGTAATATTGACTTTATTTGTAAACCACATAATCATCTACGTAGAAAATCTTAAGGAGTCCACAAGAATATTTACTGGTTCTGCAAGGTGAGTAAGCTCACAGAATACAAGATCACTATATGAGTTCACTGTATTTCTATAGGTTAACAGTGAACAATTAGAAATTACAATTTGTACATATATTCTGCAATAATCTCAAAAATAAAATAGTGATAAATTGAATAAAGAATGTACAAAACTTGTATGAAACAAAATATCCTTGGAAAAGTTTAAAAAGATCTAAATAAAGGAAGGGATTTTATATTTGTGATCAGAAGACACCATATAAATAAGGTGTCAATTGTCTTCTAACCAATCTTTAGATACAATGCAATCCCAATCAAAATCCAGTTAGGATATAGCAAAAATTGACAAAGTGTTTCTAAAATGTGTGTGGAGATGAAACATTATATGAAATAAGTAATGAAATTTAAAGAAACATTGGAGGAATTACACTAATCGATTCCTAAACTTAGGATACAACTATAGCAATCAAGTAAATATTGATGTTAAGATAAATATGTAGACTAATAGAACAGAACAGAGTGTAGAGTTTGTCAATTAATTTTTGACAAATGAATCAAGGTAGTTTAGTGGGGGATTAATAATCTTTTCAACAAATAGAGCTAAGAAATTAAACATTCATATTTTTAAAAGGATCCAAATTCTTATATTAAACTATTTGCAAAATTTAACACGAAATGAAATATAGACCCTAAAGTAAGTGTTTAAACTACAAACCTTCTAAAAAAAAGGTTTTAAATTCTGCCTGGCCATGAGATAGGCAAATGAGTCTTAGATACAACACAAAATGTATGAACCAAAAAGATTTTTTAAAAAAGGATTAGATTTTATCCAAAAAGTAAATGTTCCTCTTTAAAAATACACTTAAGAAAATGAAAATGCAATACACAAATGTTTAGGAAATATTTGGACACCATCTATTTTACAAAGAATTTATATCAAGAATATGTAAAAAACATAATATGTTAAGAACTTTATGAAGTTTAAAACTTTATAACTCAAACATAAGAAAATGAACAAACCAATTTAAACCTAGAAAAAAGTCTTAAACATAACTTTCATTAAAGAAATACATTAAAAGATACTAAATACCATTAGTCATTAGAGAAGTGCAAATTAAAACCTCAAAGGGATACCACTGCATACCCACTGGAATGACTAAAATTAGTAAGACTGATAATAAATTGTTGGCAAGGTTGTAGAGTAAATAGAACTCTCAAAGATTGATGATAGAAGTGAAATACAAATTAGCGTAGCTACATTAAAAAAGTTTGGCTCCATACGAAATTTAAAGTAGTTTTTCTAATTCTGTGAGGAAAGTCATTGGTAGCTTGATGGGGATAGCATTGAATCTATACATTACTTGGGGGCAGTATGGCCATTTTGACGATATTGGTTCTTCTTATCCATGAGCATGGAATGTTTTTCCATTTATTTGTGTCCTCTCATTTCCTTGAGCAGTGGTTTGTAGTTCTCCCTGAAGAGGTCCTTTACATCCCTTGTATGTTGTATTCCTAGGTGTTTTATTCTCTTAGTAGCAACTGTGAATTGGAGTTCCCTCATGATTTGGCTCTCTGTCTTTTATTGGTGTACAGGAATACTTGTGATTTTTTGCACATTGATTTTGTATCCTGAGACTTTGCTGAACTTGCTTATCAGCTTAAGGAGATTTTGGGCTGAGACGATGCAGTTTTCGAAATATACAATCATGTCATCCTCAAACAGAGGCAATTTGACTTCCTCTCTTCCTATTTGAGTACACTTTATTTCTTTCTCTTGCCTGATTGCCCTGGACAAAAATTCCAATACTATGTTAAATAGGAACGGTGAGAGACAGCATTCTTGTCTGTCACCAGTTACGAAAGGGAATGCTTCCAGCTTTTGCCCATTCAGTATGATATTGGCTGTGGTTTTGTCATAAATAGCTCTTATTATTTAGCCAAGACAAACCTAAGCAAAAAGAACAAAGCTGGAGGCATCACGCTACCACACTTCAAAATATACTACAAGGCTGCAGTAACCAAAACAGCATGATACTGATACCAAAGCATATATATAGACCAATGGAAAAGAACAGAATCCTCAGAAAAAATGCCCACATCTACAATCACCTGATCTTTGACAAACCTGACAAAAACAAGCAATGGGGAAAAGATTCCCTATTTAATAAGTAGTGTTGGGAAAATTGGCTAGCCATATGCAGAAAACAGAAACTGGACCCCTTCCTTACACGTTATACAAAAATTATCTCAAGAAGGATTAAAGACTTAAATGTAAAACCTAAAACCATAAAAAACCTAGAAGAAAACCTCGGCAATACCATTCAGGACATAGGCATGGGCAAGGACTTCATGTCTAAAACACCAAAAGCAATGGCAACAAAAGCCAAAATTAACAAATTGGATCTAATTAAACTAAAGAGCTTCTGCACAGCAAAAGAAACTATCATCAGAGTGAATAGGCAACCTATAGCATGGGAGAAAAGTATTGCAATCTATCCATCTGACAAATGGCTAATATCCAGAATCTACAAGCAGCTTAAACAAATTTACAACAAAAAAAAAAACAACCTCATCAAAAAGTGGGCAAAGGATATGAACAGACACTTCTCAGATGAAGACATTTATGTTGCCAACAAACATATGAACAAAAGCTCATCATCATTGGTCGTTAGGGAGAAGCAATTCAAAACCACAATGAGATACCATCTCATCCCAGTTAGCAGGGCAATCATTAAAATGTCAGGGAACACAGATGCCGGAGGGGACATGAAGAAATAGGAAGGCTTTTACACTGTTGAGGGGAGTGTAAATTAGTTCAACCATTGTGGAAGACATTGTAGGTATTCCTCGAAGATCTAGAACCAGAAATACCATTTAACCCAGCAATCCCATTACTGGGTATGTACCCAAAGGATTATAAATTGTTCTACTATAAAGACACAGGCACACATATGTTTATTGCAGCACTATTCACAATAGCAAAGGCTTGGAATGGACCCAAATGCCCATCAATGATAGACTGGATAAAGAAAACGTGGCACATATACACCATGGAATACTATGCAGCCATAAAAAAGATGAGTTCATGTCTTTTGCAGGGACATGGATGAAGCTAGAAACTGTCATTCTCAGCTAACTAACACTGGAACAGAAAACCAAACACTGCGTGTTCTTACTCATAAGTGGGAGTTGAACAATGAGAACACATGGACACCAGGAGGGGAACATCACACATTGGGGTTTGTTGGGGAGTTGGGGGGTATACATTAGGAGAAATACCTAGTGTAGATGATGAGTTGATGGGTGCAGCAAACCACCACAGCACATGTATACCTATGTAAAAAACCTGTGTGTTCTACCCATGTATCCCAGAACTTAAAGTATAATTACAAAAAAGAAAAAAAAAAGAGCTTGGCCGCTTACTATAAAGTTAACAAATATTTACAATATGACTCAACAACCTCCCTCTTATTTACTGAATTGAAATAAAAATGCATGTCCATTCAAAAATTAGTATTTGAAAGTTAATTACAACTGTATTTATTGTAGCTCAAACATGAAAACAACCCAAATGTTCATCACCTACAGAATGGATAAAGAAAACATTGTGTCTTTATCAAATGAAATACCACTTAGCAATGAAAAGAAACAAGTCTGTAATGTATGCAAAAAGTGAATGCAAATATATGGAAAGAATGAATTTGAAGAACATTAGTCTAAATGAAAGAGGTCTGACACAAATGACTGTGTATTTTATTTATTATTGTATTTATATGAAATTCTCAAAAAGACAATATGATTGTGACAGAAAGCAGATCAGTGGTTTCCAGAGGCAGGGGGTGGTAGAAGGAGATGGACTGAAAACGCACAAAGGACATTTCTTGGGTGCTGGAGATTTCCTGTCGTTACTGTGGTGGTGGGCTCACTACTGTATAAAATTGTAAAAACTCATCACCTTGTACAATGAAGTGTATAAATTCTACTGTACTTAAATTATACCACAACAAAACAGGCAAAAAAAAAAAAACAGCGTTAGAATATAATACCACTCCCGACCCCTCGAGGAAAAGTAGAAAATACATAGTCTCTAAATAAAATATTTCCTTTACTTTAAATAAATTTGTCTTAAATAAACACCCACTGCATTAGCCTTTTAAAACAATTTTAATATTTTATAAGAACCAGTAAAAACTTGATCATACCAAGCATGCTTTCTGAAAAACTGCTCTAAAGTCCTTTTAAATTTACGCCTTTTGAGTTTTATGCTCCTATCAGGGACCACTCTCCCTCTCCCAGTCCTACTGTGAACCATGGACTCAGAGCCTTGACTGCCCAGATTTTCTCTGGAAATCCTAGGTATTCTTCCTAGGCAAGCAACCTGCGTCCAAAGCTATCTTTTTCTTTTTTTATTAACTCTGGTCTGCTCAAGTCAGGTTTTCTTACAAATTCCACAATCATGAACTAGATTCATAATATGATATTGATAATTCATAACAGATAAATGTGTCTCCAAGAGCTACATACATTCACAAATTTTATATCTTAAGTTAAATTTATATAATGCGTTAAGGTTTACAAAATAGTTTCACAAGAATGATCTCATTTGATTCCTACAACCTTGTGAAATAAATGGCAGGCAATATCACTATCTTCATTTCACAAATGATACAGGAGAGACTCATAAAGGATTGGAAGAGACTTTATGCTATGGTAATACTATAGTTTACCTAACCTAATGATATTTCAGTGATAGCCTGGGGCCCTTGTGAAGGTATGACATTTAGGGGCAATCTGTCAGATGGGTTTAAGTCTGATTTTCTAGGCAAACATGCACGTTCTCTTCTTATACTTAAGCCATTCTGAATAATAGATACATATTACTTGGCAGTCAAAGGTCTAAGTTGCAGATATTAATAAGATTATCACAAATTAATATATTTGTTCTAAAAGTTATCACACTATGATTTTTCTTTCCTTTTCTTAGAAACTCACTAGTACAATAGCAAGAACTCAGGATATGTCTGCAAGCCTAACAGTTTAGAAAGTTACATGATATATTTCAAACCATCAGACTATGCTAATTTTATGGCCATGTTAATTTTCTAAGTGACAGACATTACGAAAGTGCTGAACAGAATAGATTGTGATTAGGACAACATTGATTTTAATGGAAAAAAGGTCAGCAGCTGCATAAAAAGCACAATGCAAATGGAGAGAATGATGCCGGAAGTGAAAACCTTCTGACATGAGGATGGATTATCTAATGATGGGGACAGGTGACAGAAAGCAGAGAGTTCTGGTCCAGACCCTCCAGTGACCTTCATTATCACTGCACTGAGGAAGGCGATAGTCAACTGCCACACTACTTTAGAACTCAATTATAAAAATCAAGTAATTTATCTGACTAGAGTATCAGCTCATGCTGGAATCACTCCACAAACTATACAGTCATTCTGCCTTTCCTAAGACTCAACGTCCCCCCAGGCATTACGTTTGGGTATTACTCAATTTGTAAACACATGAAAGAGTTAAAAAAAACTGTTTCTCAATAATTTCTAGCACTTTTTTGCTGTTTTCTTATTGTCTCCTAGAGACAAACAATGTATAATGCAGTCCCTATTTTACAGGATTGATGTTTTGACAGTCAAAGAAAACAACTCTGTCCAACCTTTCCTGTTCTTATCACGTAATGCCAGAGGTTAATCGACTCACAGTAATCAAATCTAATGATCCTCTTTTTAGATTTATTCTTTTGTTTGTTTGTTTCTTCTGTAGTATTGATCCCTTTTGGCCTTGATTCTTGAAACTTTCTCTTCCCATGACTCCCGAGACACTATTACCTCCTAGACTTTTGCCTGCGTCTTAAGAAAATGCTGCGTATCTTCTCTGTTGCTTCTATCTTCTTTAGTTCCCCCAATAAAGGCAAGTTTTAAAGGTCTCTTTCTCTTCTGTTATATTTAATTCCACTTTCTACCTCTATATTTTCCTGGAAGTATTTTTCTTCGTGAAAGCCTTGACTATCTATGCTTTGTAGTTGTTTCATAATATGTAGCCCAGTCATCTTTTCTTAATTCTATCCCTACATTTTACCTACATCTTGCTACCTGTGTCAGTATCAGTAGCATTCTGACATTTGTAATGTAATATGTCTAAAATAAGATTTATTATTTTCTTCTCATACATCATCGACAAATGACTTTACCAAATTCCTTATCATACTGACTGAAACCTTGATTTGTTTCTCTCTTCACTTGTTACATTCAATTATTTGATACATTCTGTTAATTTGATTTATTCAATATCTGTTGAAATTCTACCTTCCTTCCACTCTGACAATGGTTTCTCTCTCCCACCAGTCTGTTTTGCTGAGAGTTCCAAAAATCATCTTCCTGAAACCCGAATCTTTTATTGTCACTTCATTATATATGTATTTTCAATATGCAATTACCTGACAATAGGATGCCGGATAAAGCACACACTCTATTCTTTCACCACTGCCTATGATATTTTATTTCCTTTCATAAGCCTTTTGCTCTAACTAAACTCCACCATCCACCGAACCTCCTGAATCAATGTCAATTGATATTGGCTGGGTGCAGTGGCTCACGCCTGTAATCCCAGCAGTTTGGGAGGCTGAGGCGGGCAGATCACAAGGTCAGCAGATTGAGACCATCCTGGCTAACACGGTAAAACCCCATCTCTACTAAAAATACAAAAAATTAGCCCGGTGTGGTGCCATGCATCTGTAATCCCAGCTACTGGGGAAGCTGAAGCAGGAGAATCGCTTGAACCTGGGAGGCGGAGGTTGTAGTGAGCTGAGATCAGGCCACTGCACTCCAGCCTGGGTAACAGAGCGAGACTGTCTCAAAATAAATACATAAATACATACATATGTATTAACTGATATCAATTCTACTTCCTAATTTCTCTGACTTGTTGATGTTTGTTCTTTTTGTTTTCTAAACTAACTGCATTTTCTTTCCCTCTTGCACATAGCAAATCTTGATCTCCCACACAAATGCTGCCTCTTCACATTAATGCCTTTTTATATTGTAGTCAGGTGTACCTAATCCATTTGAATGCTAATATCTCAACATTTTTTGTCTATAAATTTTTTTGTGTGAGTTTCTGCCTTGTTTGATAGTTTTGTAAATTTCTTTTACCAGTTATCTAGGTATAGTACATCTTTCAGTGAGTTTTTAGTAGGACATGGTCATTTCTCAACTGTGTTTAAATGCAGAAAAATTTGGTCAGTCTCAACCAGCACTTTATGCCCTCGCCAAACAACGAAAACAAAACCGAACCAAACAAACGAAAAAACAACAATAGAAAAAGCTAATAAAAATTATGTCCCATGTCAAATTGTATGAAAAAACTATAGGATAAGCACCTACTTTTCCGTCATCAGTCTTTGGTCTTGTTATTATTGAAAGTTGCTCCGTTCTAAGATTAGAATAAAGGAACAAATAAAAGGACCACCGAACCTACTAGGCTGGGAGGGAGGTCTGATCAAAAACATTTCTCAGATATTTTTTTTTTGTAAACCTCATTGATACATAAGAATGTCAAGGATGTTAAAAAATTAGGATGTTAGTAGATAATATACTTTGAAATATGGGGAAAGGAGAAAATGGATCAGATTGCCTTGTTGAAGGATCTGAAAAAAAAAGGAATACGCAGAGAAGGCAGTAGTAAAAGTGGGAGTCATATCTCTAAGAGGAGTTTTGGAGAGAATAATAATACTACTACTAATACAGAATCTGCAAAATCATAGTATTGAAGAAGGAACTGGAAGAGCAAAATCCACATGAATAACTGAGAGGGGCAGCAAAGAATAGAACTTTTCTATTTTAAGCTCCTAAGTGTTCTCCTTCCCATCCCATATATGCAAAAGTCTAGCAACTGTTATTTTTTCATTATAAACTTTATATGAATCAGAGGATAAGTACAAACAATTCATAATTAAGGAGGTAAGAGAATTAAGAGGTATTACAAAGAAGGCATAAGCTTCCTGCCTTATTAAGAATATAACAGAGTGAAGATGTTAATTACCTTGATCTAATAATTCCACAATGTATACATGTATCAAAACATCACATTGCATGCCACAAATATATACAGTAATTATCTGTTCATTAAAAATAAAAGAAAGAATATTAAAAAGATGATTTGAAACTCCAGAAAACTAAAATTCTGCCCTAGAAAATCCATTTACATGGTGTAGTAGGTGCTTTTACTTTAATTATCTAACTTTTATATAAGGACACAGCCAAAACTATGAGACATTCAAAGAAAAAAAAATGTGTCATGAAAGGAAAAAACTACAGAAAACTCACACATACTTATTTTGAAAAAAGGAAGTACAAAAACACAGAGGAAGAAGAACATTTTGAAATAAAATTGAGAATACATTTCAGAAAGTTGATATAAAAGAGAAAAAGAAAACTAGAAGATTAACCTAAGCAGCCTAACATTTTAATAATAAGAGCTCCTTAAAGAGAAAACAAATAAAATAGTAGGAGAGAAATTACCAAAGAAGTATATTATTCCAAAGTACAGAAATAAAACATATTTTCAAGATTAACAGTGTCTGCTGAGTGCTCCGTTAAATAAATTAAAAAACTCTCATGCTGAGACAAAATGTAAGGAAATTTAGTAGCACTGAGGATGTAAAGAAAATATTTTAGAAAATCTTGCAGAAGAGAAAAAAAACCCATGTTTCATAAAAATATTGAGAATCAGGGACATTAGACTCCTGGGCAGCATGCAATACTAATGGCTAGGATAGAGCAGAGAGTGGAATACTGAAAAAAGATGATTTTTAAGAAACAATTCTATGCCCAGTCAAAACACATAAAGATAAGATAATTACAATTCTAATATGAAAGGTCTTAATCGTTTTATTATTTCTATACCTATTATTATAAAGCTGAAACTATAACCATATTCTTAAAAGTGCAATAAGATAAAGGGAATTGTGGCAGAATGTTAGTTGAGCAATTAATAACAAAGCCTAGATTATGTTTGAAAGCCAAAATACTAATTTAATATGCATGTTCCAGATGCCTATTGCTCCAGAGCAAACCACTCCAAAACTTACTTGCATGAAACATCGATTTTATTAGGTTTGTGTATTCTGAGGGCCATTAACTCAAACAAGGTACAGTGAGGGTGTCTTGCCTTTGTTCTGTAAGGTCTGGAGCCTTATGTAGGAAGACCCGGTGCTGAGGTTCTTATTATCTGTAGGAGTTTCACTCACGTATCTTGTGTTTAACTCTAGCTTTCAACTTAGATATCAGCAAAAGATGTCACAAGTCTACACATGACCTCTATGCAGCTTGGGCTTCCTCACAATATGGTAACTGGGCTACAAGAGCGGAAGTACCAAAGGAACTAGAAATACATTGTATTGCCTGTTGTAAGCAGATGTGGAATTTACTTGGGACTATTTCTGCTACAATCACAAGTCTGGTCCGGATTCATGGAAAGAAAATATTGATGCCATTTATTGATAGGAGTGACCAATATTATGAAAGTGGATGCCTTTTCTTTGTTTCTGTAAAATTTTTCGGGAAGTTCCTTCAAGTAAAAACAGGAATTGGGCAAAGCCTATTCTATCATTTTTTCTTGTTCTTTTTCAGGCCTAGAACATTGATATGATGATTAGAATAACAATAGTCAATTTAGACCATAAGGCAACTTGAGTAGGCATGTGACATTTGCATTTGGTCATTTAAGAAAGGAAAAAATATCTAAGCACATATTATGTGCAAAACACTGTTCTAGGCAGCAGAGATAGAATTTTGAACAAAACAGAAATTCGGCCCTCTCAATTTATACTTCATTGGGATAATAGGGACATCAAAAATAATAACTACAAAAATCAATAAAGTGATGTTAAGTACAAAAGAAGAAAGAGTCACAAGCACAATAAAGCATAAGGCTAGTAATAAGGAAAGCATGAAGAAGGGATGAAATTTTAAATAAAGTGTTCAGAAAACACCTTACAGATTATATTATTTAGCTATTATAATATAAGGATTGACTTGTCAACTCATACTCACACAAATCAGGTATCAAGCTTTCTAATAATTTTAAGGATATACATAATTAGGAAGTTCATATGGAGTAGAGAGATTGGTTACGTTGAGGATGACTCCAGTTCCTACCTTCCCAGATAAGACATGAACTCATCACCTAGATAAATTATAAGGTCTATAATAAGCTTTGTGGGTCATTTCACCCAGGAGGGAACATTTAATTTATCAACCTCAACCATCTCCATTTTATACATGAATGAATGCTGTAACACATGACATGCTTCAGAAAGGCATGCCTCATCTATACATGTATTTCAGTTTATTAACTATATATAACCCTTTAGCCAGGGTTATCTTCCTAAGAAATTCTATCAATAAATTCTGCTCATGACCAAATATCAGAATGTACCTACAGTTGATTTTTTATTTCACCTAGTGCGGTCCCCACTTTATGAAATTAGTGAATGAATCCTAGTCCAGCTGCTTTAAATTTTCCCTCTCCAATCTTTATTCTATTTAAACATACTCATGAAGGATATGTATAGGGCCTTTCAACGCAGAAGGAAAAGCTAGGAAATGGTCCTGTGGCAAGAAAATTCCTGGTATGCTCAAAGAACAACTAAGGCTGACTGTATATATCCTCAGGGCAATTGTGAAGACTCTGAAGGTTGAATGAGATAAAAACCCAATGAAGAGAATCAAGCAAAGAAGTGATGTAATAATATTTGATTTTAAGAAAAAACATTCTTTAGCTTTTGTTTTGAAAACAAGCTGTAGGATGGAAAGAAATGCCAAAGAATGAAGAACAGTTAATAGACAATTGGTGGTGATCATTTTATCTAGAATTGGAATTCATAGAACTGGAGGTAATGTCAAGTAATGCTGTGTATGGTTTTGAAGGCAAAAAAAAAAAGAATTTGCAGAAAAAAATTGAATGTGGAGGTGAGAGAGAAGGGAAAGAGTTAAGGATGACCTCAAGGTTTTTAGTTTAAGCCACTGGGAATAGTAGGGTTTCCATTTCCTGTAATAGAGAAGATTACAGAAGGAGCAGGTTTCCAAAGGTTAATATTCTAACAGTTTTTATTATAGACCTTTTAAATTTAGAACATCTATTCAGTTTCTAAGTAGAGATAACAAATATGTACTTGGATATATTATTCAGAATTTCAAAGCTGAAGTTATAAATAAGTAATTCATCAACTATACATGTTATTTAAAAGAAAGAAACAGAATAAATTATTAAGGGAGTGAATATAGATAGAGAAGATTTCAAGTTATTTCAGTGTTCAGCAGTTGGCAAGATGTGAAGGAACCAGCCAAGGAGACTGAGAAAGAGCAACAGGCAGAGGAGAAGGAAATTATTGTATCCTTGAAGCCAAATAAAGAGTGTTTTTAAAGAAGAAACTAAGAAGGAGACAGAACAAGATGGCTGAATAGAACCTTCTAGTGATCACAAAACTGAACACCAAACTGAACAACTTTCCTCACAAAAAGCACCTTCATAAGAACAAAAACTCAGATAAGTAATCACAGTACCTGGTTTTAACATCTTATCAAGGAAAGAGAAACTGAAGAGGGTAGTAAGGCAGTCTTGAATTGCTGACAACACACCTCCATTATCCCTGGGCAGTGCACAATGACAGAGACAGAAATTCTGTGCACTTGGAAAAGGGAGAGCAAAGTGATTGTGCGTCTTTGCATTGGAACTCACTGCTGTCCTGTAACAGCAGAAAGCAAGATAGGGCAGAATTTGGCCAGTGACTATGTAGGGATCATTTAGACCATCCTTAATCAGAGGTCTCAACCCAAGTTCTGGCTAGCCCCACTACTGTGAGTGAAAGTGCCCTGGGGTCCTAAGTAAACAGGAAAGACAGTCTAGACCACAAGGATTTCAATTCCTGAGCAAGTCCTGGTGATGTGCTGGGCTCAGACCCAGTGGATGTGTGCACATGACCAAGTGAGACAGCACTGGGGTGGCCAAGGGAGTGTTTTTATTACCTTCCCCAATGCTAGGCACTGCAGCTTGTAGCTCTGGGAGGAAAGGGACGAGTAAATAGCACAGTCCTGTAACATGGATACCAGCTCATCCAAAGTAAAATAAAGCATGAAGCAGAGTCCCGAACCCCCATTTTATACCATTGCTCCCAGATGACATTTCTAGACCTGCCTTGGGCAAGAAGGGAAGCCACTGCCCTGATGAGAAGGTCCATGTCCTTTCAGAATTCACCACACGCTGACTAAAGAGCCCTTGGTCCTTGAATAAGCATCAGCAGTAGCCAGGCAGCAGCCACCACAGGCTTGGGCAAGGCCTAGTATTGTGCTACCCTTGGGTGTGACCCAGCGCAATCCTAGAGGTGGTGGCCACAGGAGTGCTTTTGTCATCCCTCCACAAACTCCAGGGAGCTTAGCATGGAGAGTGAGACTTCATTCATTTGTGAGAAAGTAGGGGGAAAAAACAAGAGACTCCTCTCTGGCAATCCAGACTATTCTTCCAGATATTACCCAAGATTGCCAAGGCTGGTACTTCTACAAATCTGCAAAGTAACAGTGTTACTGGGCTTGGAATGTTCCCTAATGCACATATGGCTGCAGTGACCAAAAACTTATTTCATAACACTCAATTCCCTTTGAATACTTGGAAAGCTTTCTCAAGAAAGATGGGTACACATCAGCCCAGACTGTGAAGATTAGAATAAATATGTAAATCTTCAATGCCCAAACATTGGTGAACATCCACAGGCATCAAGACCATCTCAGAAAAAAATCACCTCACCAAACACTAAATAAGGCACCACTGCCCAATTCTGGAGTGATAGAGATATGTGACTTTTCAGATAAAGATTTCAACATAGCTGTTTTAAGGAAGTGAAATAAAACCACACAAAAAAGGGAATTTGGAATTCTATCACATAAATTTAACAAAGAAGATGAAATACTTAAAAATAGTCAAGCAGAAATTTTGGAGCTGAAAAATTGAATTGACAAACTGAAGAATGCATCAGTCTATGAATAGCAGAACTCATCAAACAGAAAAAAGAAATTGTGTGCTTGAAGAGAGGCTAGTTGAAAATACACAGAAGAATCAAAAGAAAAAAGAGTAAAAAATAATGAAGCATGCCTACGTGATCTAGAAAATAGAAAACAGCTTCAAAAAGGCAAATCCATGAATTATTGCTCTAAAAGAAGTAGTAGAGAGAGAGGGACTGGGTAGAAAGTTTATTCCAAAAGGTAATATTAGAGAACTATTCAAACATAAAAAAAAATCAATATTCAAGTACAAGAAGGCTATAAAACACCAAACAGATTTAACCCAAGTAAGACTACCTCAAGACATTTAATAATCAAATTCCCAAAGGTCTGAGATTAAAAAAGAATCCTAAAATTAGCAAAAGAAAAGAAAAATGACATATAAGAGAGCTTCACTTTGTCTAGTGGCAAATTTCTCAGTGTAAACCTTACAGCCAGGAAAGACTGATGTTATACATTTAAATTACTGAAGGAAAAAAGGCTTTTATCCTATGAAATTATATCCAGCAAAAATATCCTTCAAACATGAAAGAGAAATAAAGTCCTTGTCAAACAAAAGCTGAGGGATTTTGTCAACACTAGCTCTATCCTACAAAAAATGTTAAAGATAGTTATTTAATCTGGAAGAAAAGAATGTTAAGGAGCAATAAGATATCATCTGAAGGTACAAAACTCACTAGTAACAGTAAGCATACAGACAAATACAGAATATTATAGCACTGTAATATAGTGTGTAAACTACTCACATCTTGAGAAGGAAGACTAAATGAAAAACCTACAAAATTAATAACTACCACAATTTTAAGGTATATATGGTATGATAAGTTATAAATCGAAATAAAAAAAGTTAAAAAGCAGGAGGGATGAAATTACAGTTCAGAGCTTTTATTAATTTTTCTCTTTATTCCTGCAATCAGAGTTAAATTGTCATCAGCTTAAAGTAATGGGATATAAGATGTTACTCGCAAGCCTTAGTGTAGCTTCACATCTAAAAACATAACAACAGATACAGTAAAAACAAAAGAAAGAAAGTAAAACATACCACCAGAGAAAATCACCTTCACTGAAAGCAAAACAAGTAGGAAAGAAAGAAGAGTAGACCACAGAAAAACTAGAAAACAAATAGCAAAATGGAAGTAGTAATTCCTTACTAATCAATAATAACATTGAATGTAAATGAACTAAACACTTTAATCAAAACACATAGAGTGACTGAATACATTTAAAAAACAGATGGAATAATCTGTTGCCTACAACAAATACACTTCACCTATAAAGAAATACAGAGAATGAAACTAAAGGAATGGAAAAAAAATATTCCATGGAAATGAAAAGCAAAAAACAAAAAAAATAGAGCAGGAGTAGATGTACTTCAACCTTATAGCAATACTGATAGCTTATATCAGATAAAAGAGATTTCAAGACAAAAACTGTAAAAAAAAGAAATTATTACATAATGATAAAGGAATTGATTCATCAAGAGAATATAATAATTGTGAATAGAATAAGTACGCACTCAAAAATGGAGCACCCAGGTATTTAAAACAATTATCAGAAATAAAGAGAGAGTTAGACATCAATACAATAATAGCTGGAGACTTCAACACCTCACAGCACTGGATTCATTCTTCTCCTTAGCACATGGATCGCTAACAAGGATAGATTATGTTAGGCCATAAAACAAGCCTTAAAAAATTCAAACTGAAGAAATAAATAAATCACATCATTCCTCCCAGACTACGATGAAGTAAAACTAAAATCAGTAACAAGAGGACATTTGGAAACCATCCAAACACAGGGAGATTAGAAAATATGCTCCTGAACAGCCAGTGAAACAATGAAGAAATTAAAAAATAAATTGAAAAAAATTGAAATAAATGCAAATGGAAACAAAACATAACAAAACGTATGGGATACAGCTAAAGCAATGCTAAAAGCAAAATTTATAGCAATAACCACCTACATCAAAAAAGTAGAAAAATTTCCAAGAAACAACTTAACAATGAACCTTAAAGAACTAGAAAAGCAAGAAAAAATCAAAACTCAAATTAGTAGAAGAAAAGAATTAATAGTAATCAGAGCAAAAGTAAATGAAATTGAACTGAAAAAAATGAAATATTAATGAAACAAATAGTTGGTGCTTTGAAAAGATAAATAAAATTGACAGAGTTATATTCAGACTAAGAATAAAATAGAGAAGTCCTCAAAAAATAAAATCAGAGATGAACAAGGATACCTTACAACTGATGCTGCAGATCCTTTCTAAAGGATCGTTAGAAACTACAATGTGTACCTATATGCCAATAAATTGGAAAACCTAGAAGAAATGATAAAATTCTAGACACATACAACCTACAAAAATTAAACCATGAGAAATCCAAAAACTGAATAGACCAACAGCAAGTAATGAGATCAAAGCAGTAATAACAAGTCTCCCAGAAAAAAAAAAAAAAAAAAAAAAAGCCAGGGACCTGATGGCTTAATTGTTAAATTTTAACAAACATTTGAAGAAAGAATTAATAGCAATCCTACTCAAATTATTCTGAAGAATAGAGGAGACAGGAACACTTCTTAATTTATTGTATGAAGCCAGTCTTGCCCTGATACCAAAACTAGACAAGACATATCAAAAAAGGAAAACTACAGGCCAATATCCCTAATGAACATTGACACAAAAGTTCTCAACAAAATACTAACAAACCAAATTTAACAACACATTAAAAAGATCATCAATACTCATCAAGTGGGATTTATTCTAGGATTGCAATTATGATTCAACATATGCAATTCAATCAATGTAATACATTATATTAATAAAATGAAGGACAAACATCCTATGATCATTTCAACTGATGCTGAAAAAGTATTTTATAAAATTTAACATCTGTTCATGATAAAAATCCTCAAAAAGCTAGGTATAGAATGAAAATACTTCAACACAAGAAAAGCTATATGATAACAGATACATAGCTAGTATCATACTGAATAAAAAAATTAACATTCTTTCCTCTATGATCTGGAAACACAGCAAGTATGCCCAATTATATTACTGTTATTGAACATAGTACTAGAAGTCCTAGCTACAGCAATTGAACAAGAGAAAGAAAAAAAAGACTTCCAAAATTGGAAAGGAAGAAGTTAAATTTTCCTTGTTCACAGAAGAATTAATCTTATTTTGGAAAAACCTAAAGACTTCACCAAAGAATACTATTAGAACTTATAAACAAACTCAGTAAAGTCACAGGATACAAAATCAACATACAAAAATTAGTAGCATCTCTATGTACCAACAGTGAACAATCTGAAAAAGAGATCAATAAAGGAATCCCATTTATGATAAGTACAAATAAAATCAGATACTTAGGAATTAACTAAGGATGTTGAAGATTTCTACAAGAAAAACTATAAAACACTGATACAAGAAATTGAAAAGGATACCCAAAAATGGAAAGATATCCCATGTTCATGGATTGGAAGACTCAATATTGTTATAATATCCATACTATTCAAAACAAACTACAGATTCAGTGCAATTATCAAAATACCAATGATATTCTTCATAGAAATAGAAAAAAAAATCTAAAATGTATATGGAACCACAAAAGACCAAGGATAGCTAAAGCCATCCTGAGCAAAAAGAATAAAACATCTGAAGGAAAAACATTTGTTTATGTATTTATGAATTGCCACATTTCATAGGGCATCAAAGTTACATTTTTAAATCACATTTCTCTTCAAAACTTAAAACAGAAGTACCAACTGAGTTTAACCACATGATCTACTGCTTGAATTTCTCTTTTCTTTTCTATTAAGTTCTGTAATAATATCCAGTTCAAAGAATGTGAGAAAATTAATTGAGGCTGCATTTAAATAATCTAGTATGGTGCCTCATTTGTTAATTTCCTTTCCTCATTTTCTCAAAAGCAAATTTGAAGAGATTTTAATTTAACACAGATGTGAGTTATTCTGATTTCATTTAAAATGCTAATTAGATAACTTTTTGTATATGCCATTAACATTATATTAATATTTTATTTTTATGGTACTGGAGTCATTTTACTTCCAGGTTTCAACTCATTAAGGTAAATGTTAAATTTTTAAAGTATGTGTAATATTTCTAATTATATTATTTGCTTATATGTCCATTTGTCTTTAATCAAATATTTCCTATTACTACTCTTTATGAATAACTCTGTATGTTGCACCAACTTAAAGAGTATGTTAACAGAGCATTTCAGGGGCTGCTTTCTCCAAATCAACTTTATTTTTCTGTTATTGATCTCTGTGTATCTATTTTTCCAATTTAATTGACTCATTTGTGAAACTAAGTTTTTTTGTTTTTCATGTCCAAAATCATGGAATGATCAGTTTCTTCAAATGAGCAGCTTTTTATTGGTGCTATTCTCAGGCACTTTCTTCAAAATATCATCTTTTTCTTTTTCTATTTAAGTTTGAAGGGTTTATTTCATTTTCCACTGGAAGTGAAAATGCAAAATAATATTAATGACTGAGATATGTTTAGGGGATATATGTTAAGGTTTTCCTATCGGCTTTATAATAGAAGGCTATATAAATTTCATAATGTATATAAAGAATAAACAGTCAATTTAAATGGTAAGATTTGTCCTGGATGAATACTGTATTCATGTCAAGAAAGTAAAGTAAAAGCATATATTTTACAAGAATGTAAATAAAGTTTAAGATATTTCATTTTTTAAATTTAACATAATTTTAGTTTACAAAAAATGATTACCCTTAAATCAAAATATCTGAGATAAACATAACTTTTTCATATGTGAGATAAAATGTTAAAATGAAAAATGTGAGCATTGTGTTAAAACTACTATTTTTAGAAGGCATATTAATAATTTGAGGGGTAAATTATACACTCTGGTTTCGGAAGATTTAAGTCATTGATTTCAGTCACACCACTAACAGCTGGAATCAATAATGATGGAACTGCAGCTGCACAGATGTGCTGTAAATGGAATTTTGGCAGCATCTTCCAAAGGTCCTCAGGAAATGAGCCTGGAAAGAACCATTCATCTGGAGAATGATGGAGGCTTTGCTTTTAAAGAGTAACCAGCGAACCACATAAACTGGATATGACACTAAAGATCAAGTATGGACTGACTCTTCCTGTGGAAAAAACTGAGTTATTGTCCCATCCATACATTGTTTCAAGGACCCTTTGGTGGAAGGAAGAAAGAAAGAAGTGATCTCCTATCTAAACTATGACCTATTATTTGCATAATCATACACTGGAAATCAATATGCTGTAGAGTGCATTTCTCAACCATCAAAGTTAGTATAAGTTACCTCAGATCTTGTAGAAATATAGATTCTAATTTAGGTTGCTCCTGGGGTGGGGTTTAAGAGTCTGCATTTCTAGCCAGCTCCCAGGTGACACTGATACTGCTATTCCACAGATCACTTGGCCCACAGATTGTTTGAGTAGCAAACAAGAGTTTAAGGAATCAATGAATAGCAGTATAAAAGAGAAATGAAAAAATATTAATAACAGAGGCTAGAAGGTAGAACAAATCTATAAATACTGTTCTTTTTGAAATCCTTAAATAGATTTCCTTTCCCTCTCTTGGCCTCACTTTTCTTGTACATTTCTTACCTAGGAATAGCTATTGTTGTACCAATTTAGATAACTACTAATCTCTTACTTACAAGGTACATGGTAAATTATTAGTTAAAAAAGGAAACTCATGTACATTCTATTGACATCAAATTTAATCATCATTTACCTTCTGTAATCAACATTTTTATATTAGATTATCCATCTGTAAAAAATTATTAAAATCTGACACCTAGTAGCAATATTTCAAAATCCATTTCATTATTAACCATCCACATGAGGTTAAGGAATTGAGTTATTTTCTGGTCTTCTGTTTCCCCAGATACGTATGTTGGAGGATGTTGTTTTGGTTATATGAGATAATGCAGGTAAAGTGTGTACTGCAAATTCAACACTCATTACATATCTGTTTTTGTCCAAAGTATGTTCAAAATAAATTTTTTAAATTGCATATTTTGATAATTGATAATTCTCAAAGTATTGTGGCCAAGTTTGTATGAATATGTTTTACTCAGCTGTATCTTAGAATACATGCAATTTGGGGGAAAACATGTTTTTGATTACTACTTTAATTACATGATTTTTGAGAGATACTTGATGTCTAAGAATTAGTCTTCTGCAAACTTTAAAAAGTGTTCTTACAGGCAATAAACCTCTAAAAACATAAAATAGTTTTAGGACAATAATAAACTGTAATCTCTAAAAGATTCTCTCTCACACACACACACGTATATATATGAAGAAGATAATGTTTGCAACATACCAATGACTAACATATATCAGTATATTTTAGGTGATTACTCAGTCTCTCTATGTGGAAGAACAATCAGCTCGGAACCTATTGGTGTTGTTTTCAAAGCTGTTATTTATCAGCTATGTGAACTACTTGCATGTGGAGAGTTACTTCTTGTTATCAGTGGGCTCAGATAAGCAAATCTGGACCTCTTTATTTCTACATTTCCTGGAAGTCAAAGAGAGGAATGAGCTCTTTTGTTCAGGCCCATGGCACTGGCAGGATGAGTAAGGGCCCTGGACTTCATACTGTCAGGAAGCTCTGTAGTCACTGATGAGACAAGAAATGTCATAAACAGTACAGGGAAGTTTATGTGGGCACAGCCCTGAAGGCCAACAGTTTTAAAGGTGCTTCAAATGCAAAGGGGATTATGCTGGAAAAAGTAGAAGTTGAAGCCAAACAACCAAACTCTGCCTTCCGGAAGTGTTTCAGGGTCCAGCTGATCAAGAACAGCAAGAAAATCACATCTGTTGTAACCCAATGATGGTTGCTTGAACATTATTGAGGAAAACAATTAGGTTCTGGTTAGGGAATTTGATTGAAAAGATCATGCTATTATTGATATTCCTGGAATCCACTTTAAGGTTGTCAAAGTAGCCAATGTCTCTGTTTTGGTCCTAAACAAAGGCAACAAAGAAAGACTAAGATTATGAATTTGATGGTGAAACATAGTAGTAATAAATTTTCATATACCAAAAAAGAAAGAATGAAACATCTGTAGATCTGCATTGCATGTTGAATATTTTTCTCTTTCCTCTTCAACAAAATGTTATAAATTTTAAAAATTCACTCAAACATAATAATTTCTTGAATTTTTTTTGAGAAACAAGTAAATTATTACTTTATTGACTCATGATAGTCCTGAATATTGACTGTTTATGGCGTGTGCATTCATAGATTTCAAATATGTTTATGTTCTGATTTTCAGCTAAACTTGTCTAGTATAATTTTGGTTATATGAACATATTTTAGACCTTTTATTATAATGTGTATAGTGGATTTTGAATAAAACAAAATCTGAATTTATGAACTTATTAGTAATTTTATTCTTGTCCATTTAAAATATTAAATACAATGAATATTTTATCTTCCACCCTCTGAAGCAACAGCCCAAGCTGTACTGTGGCCCTTTTTAGCCATAGCTGGAGCAGCTGGGAAGCAGGGCACCAAGTCTCTAGACTGCACAATTTTTTGATGACTAATTAAGCAGAGAATCATAATTTGGTAAAGCAAATTTGAGGAAAGCAATTCTTCCCAGAGAAATTCATTTTAAGCCAATTCTTAAAGGTTGATCTTCATATAATTCAAAAAAATCAAGTTGCAGAATTTCAGGTATAAGAATCCTGATGCAAGAAGTAGATAAAATAGGTAACATTTGTAAAGTTGGGACAACACATGACATAAAAGGTCTCTACTTCTGATGTCTTCAGAAACTGGAGGAAGATGAACCCAGAAAGACTCTTGGTTTTACTGGTTAAGACTTATTACCAGTGTCTGAGTAACAAGGAAGCAGAAACTACGTAAGGATCCCTGTATATTTTCTGAAGTTCCCTTTATACAATTATGTATAGAAAACTGTATGAAATTTTGATAGTATAGGTTCATTAATTCTCAACACTACTACTAAGGACTTTGCAAAGTCTTAACTGAGACCTCTCTTTTTGTTTGTTTGTTAAATATGGAAAACCAGGTAGAAACCTTGTGTTACAGATTCCTTGGCTCTGTTTGCCACTCCAGGGTCTGCTGAGATATTTGCCTTCTTATAAGCTCAATTTTTTTTTCAGATCCATCTGATATTAGAATATACCCATCTTTACAGTTTATTTAATGTGCAGAGTAATTATCATTTATACACATTGAGAGTTTATACACACTGAGAGTTTATACACATTGAGAGTTTATACACACATTTATACACACTGGAGCTTCTCTCCAGAAGTCAAAAAAATATTTTTTTTCCTGAGTTGTGTCCTATTACAGTTCTTTTGTATTTTACATCCTGTAGCTCTCTGTCCTATGGAGTATTATACATATTTCTATAAGGAAGGGCTATTGTACCTTTACTTGACAGAAGGTGAAATGTCCCACAAAATGAATTTCTCTTATCCTACTGAGCAGAAGAGGGAGATTTTGACTCTTCCATAAAACTATGAAACATTTTTGGGAGCTGTATTAGTCCGTTTCCATGCTGCTGATAAAGACATACCCAGAACTGAGCAATGTACAAAAGAAAGAGGTTTTTTAAACTTACAGTTTCACATGGCTGGCGAAGCCTCACAATCACAGCAGATGGTGAAAGGCACATCTCACACGGCAGCAGACAAGAGAAGAGAGCTTGTGCAAAGAAACTCCCCTTTTTAAAACTATCAATTCTCATGAGACTTATTCCCTATCACAAGGATATCATGGGAAAGACCTGCCCCCATGATTCAATTACCTCCCACTGAGTCCCTCCCATAACACGTGGGAATTCAACATGAGATTTGGGTTGGGACACAGCCAACTATATCATTTCACTCCCGAGCCATCCCAAATCTCGTGTCCTCACATTTCAAACCAACCATGCCTTCCCAACAGTCCCCCAACGTCTTAACTCATTTCAGCATTAACTCAAAAGTCCACAGTCCAAAGTCTCATCCAAGACAAGTCAAGTCCCTTCTGCCTATTAGTCTGTAAAATCAAAAGGAGTTAGTTACTTCCTAGATGCAATGGGGGTACAGGAATTGGGTAAATACAGCCATTCCAAATAGGAGAAATTGGTGAAAACAAAGAGGCTACAGGCCCAAAGTCAGTCTGAAATCCAGCAGGGCAGTCAAATCTTAATGCTGCAAAATGATCTCCTTTGACTTCATGTCTCACATTCAGGTCACAGTGATACAAGAGGTGGGCTCCCATGGCCTTGGGCAACTCTGCCTTCATGGCTTCGCAGGTTATAGTCCCCCTCCTGGCTGCTTTCACTGGCTGGTGTTGAGTGTCTGTGGCTTTTCCAGGTGCATGATGCAAGATGTAGGTGGATCTACCATTCTGGGGTCTGGAGGAGAGTGGTCTTCTTCTCAATGCTCCACTAGGCAGTATCCCCGTAGGGACTCTGTGTGGGGTCTCTGGCCCACATTTCCCTTCTGCAATGCCCTAGCAGAGGTTCTCCATGAGGGCCCCACCTCTGCAGCAAACATCTGCCTAGGCGTCTAGGCATTTCCGTACATCCTATGAAATCTAGGCAGAGGTTCCCAAAACTCATTTCTTGACTTCTGTGCAACTGCAGGATCAGAACCCCATGGAAGCTGCCAAGGCTTGGGGCTTCCACCCTCTGAAGCAACAGCCCACGCTGTACTGTGGCCCTTTTTAGCCATAGCTAGAGCAGCTGGGAAGCAGGGCACCAAGTCTCTAGACTGCACAAAGTATGGGGACCCTGGCCTGGCCCATGAAACCACTTTTTCCTCCTGGGCCTCCAGGCCTCTGATGGGAATGGGTGCCATGAAGACCACAGACATGCTCTGGAGACATTTTCTTCATTGTCTTGGACATTAATATTTAACTCCTCATTACTTATGCAAATTTCTTCAGCCAGCTTGAATTTCTCCTCAGAAAATGGGATTTTCATTTCGATCGCATTGTCAGGCTGCAAATTTTCTGAACTTTTATCCTCTGTTTTCCTTCTAAAATTGAATTCCTTTAACAGCACCCATGTCACCACTTGAATGCTTTGCTGCTTAGCATTTTTTTTCCACCAGATACCCTAAATTATCTCTCTCATGTTCAAAGTTCCACAAATCTCTAGGGCAGGCAGGGGCAAAATGTCACCAATCTCTTTGCTAAAACATAACAAGAGTCACTTTTGCTCCAGTTCCCAAGAAGTTCCTCATCTCCATCTGAGACCATCTCAGCCTGGATTTCATTTCATATCATTATCAGCATTTTGGTCAAAGCCATTCAACAAGTCTCCAGGAAGTTCCACACTTTCCCAAAATTTCCTGTCTTCCCCTGAACCCTCCAAACTTTTCCAACCACTGCCTGTTACCCAGCTCCAAAGTCACTTCCACATTTTCAGGTATCTTTTCAGCAAAGTCCTACTCTACTGGTACTAATTTACTGTATTAGTCCATTTTCACACTGCTGATAAAGACATACCCAAGACTGAGCAATCTGCAAAATAAAGAGGTTTATTGAACTTACAGTTCCACGTGGCTGGGGAGGCCTTACAATCACAGCAGATAGTGAAAGGCATGTCTCAGATGGCAGCAGGCAAGAGAAGAGAGCTTGGACAGGGAAACTCCCCTTTTTGCAACCATCAGATTTCACAAGTCTTATTCACTATCATGAGAACAGCAAAGGAAATACCTGCCCCCATGACTCTATTACCTCCCACCAGGTCCCTCCCACAACACATGGGAATTCAAGATGAGATTTGTGTGGGGACACAGCCAAACTATATCAGGAGAGTAACATTTCCTTTCTCTCTTGTTAATTATCTTATGCCTACATAACTTGTATTATAGACAAAATGCATTCATCTAATAGCTTACTCTGTGTCAATATCTTTGTCCATATTGGAGACAATACTGTGTTTCAATGTGTTGAATATACTATTATTTAAAAATGCATCATTATATACCACAGAGAAAGAACAAAAAGACAAATTAAATTATTATACCGCATATCAGCAATGGCACTCAGTAACATGTTAATCACTCCCACCAGCCCTTTTTTGCTTTGAATTTTTTTTCAAATATTCAAGGCATCTGCTAATCTCTTCAGCTAATAGTAGCATTGCTTTGTCCATGAAAAGAAATCCTTTTGCCTTTATTTCAAGAATAAAGTACTATACAGCTTCAAAGCAGTGATTCTCACAGTTTAAACATACAAATCACCTGGGATCTTATTACAAAATAAAATGTAATTTAAAAGGTTTGGAATGGAGCCTAAAGTTCTGTATTTCTAACAAGTTCCCAGCTGACTGGGACCAAACTCAGAGAAGGAAAGGAACAAAACACTCAGTTGAGGCTTCCAAGGAAAAATGAGATTGTATCGTCCTTCAAATGGCAAATACTTGCTTCACTTAAAACAAATTGGTCTGTTTCTGTGCCTTTCAGGGTATAAAGGTGCAACATATAACTTTCTGTTGCAATGTTAAATCAGAGGTTATTGTTGATGAAGTCACTTTAGACACATATAGTACAAGTAATGTATCAAGTTCAACTGAAGTAAGATCAGTTTGAAAATATATGACCAAAGATGTTCATGGGATGGCAATGTTGAACTGTATCCGAGCCCTGCACTCATTGAAAGCAGTTATAGTTTAAAAACCTGTGCATCATTTTGTATTCTAGGAAACAGGCTAATGACAAAGGACCCCCTGCCCTCACATATCCTGGTATAAAACTTGTCTCCAAGAGTTTCAGCACAGCAAAAACAAAACAAAACAAAACAAAACAAAACAAAAAAACAGCTATCCTCAGAGTGAACAGGCTACCTACAGAATGGGAGACAATTTTTGCAAACTATCCATCCGACAAAGGGCTATTATTAAGAATCTACAAGGAACTTGAACAAATTTACAAGAAAAAAACAAAACTCCATCAAAAAGTGGGCAAAGGATATGAACAGACACTTCTCAAAAGAAGACATTCATGCGGCCAACAAACATATGAAAGAAAAGCTCATCATCACTGGTCATTAGAGAAATGCAAATCAAAACCACAATGAGGTACCATCTCTCCCCAGTTAGAATGGCGATCATTAAAAAGTCAGGAAACAAAAGATGCTGGCAAGGATGTGGAGAAATAGGAATGCTTTTACACTTTGGTGAGAGTGTAAATTAGTTCAACCATTGTGGAAGACAGTGTGGCAATTCCTCTAGAACCAGAAATACCATTTGACCCAGCAATCCCATTACTGGGTATATACCCAAAGGATTATAAGTCATTCTACTATAAAGACACAGGCACACGTATGTTTATTGCAGCACTATTTACAATAGCAAAGGCTTAGAACCAATCTAAATGCCCATCAGTGATAGACTGGATAAAGAAAATGTGGCACATATACACCATGGAATACTATGCAGCCATGAAAAAAAGAATGAGTTCATGTCCTTTGCAAGGACATGGATGAAGCTGGAAACCATCATTCTCAGCAAACTAACACAAGAACAGAAAACCAAATACTGCATGTTCTCACTCATAAGTGGGAGTTGAACAATGACAACACATGGACACCGGGAGGGGGACATCATACACCAGGGCCTGTCAAGGGGTGGGGACCAAGGGGAGGGAGAGCATTAGGACAAATATCTAATGCATGCAGGTCTTAAAACCTAGATGACAGGTTGATGGATGCAACAAACCACCATGGCACATGTATACTGATGTAACAAACCTGCACATTCTGCACATGTATCCCAGAACTTAAAGTAAAATTACTTGTTTTCTTTAGCACTCCCTTGTTTACCTGGTGCTGTAGAACTGCAGGCCATATTCCTTTACTTTGAGGTTTTCCTCATTAATGAATATTCTCCCCTATTACAGTAGCCAGAATAAAATCATCTTCTTAATTGCTCACTTCATACTGCCATTCACAGCAGGCAATATCTATTTTCAGAGTATATCATAGTCGTTAAATGTGTGGACCCCAAAGTCAGAGTAATTAGTTTTTAGACCTGGCTCTTCTGATCATTAACTTATGTTAACTAGGACAAGAGATTAAAACTCTTGTTAAACTCCATAAACTTCTGTAAACAAAAATGAAATTTTAAGAACCCTAACTTACTGAATGGACTCCCCTCTTGGGCCAAGGAGATCCCAAAGAAATCTGAAAAACTAGTTCAGGCCAGGACAGGTAGAGATATCAGACATGCTTCATTATACCCTGCTTGCTTTAGAGTTTAAGCACAACTGACCAGCATTAACATTAAATTAGAGATCAAAAGACTGACAAAACAGACTCTTTGTAGCAATAAGGAACCAAATTCCAATCTCACTCTGTATATCATCACATGACAGATAACAAATTCTAAAGGCAAAAAAGTATTTTACCCCAAAATATATTTCTTTTACGTATTTTGGAATGGCCCTGCAAAGTTGTCTCCTGTAGTGGAGATTTGGATTCTGTAAAGAATCTTCTTTCCTTACTAGATCTTTTGCAGAGTCTGGAAACCTTTTAAAGTCTGTTAAGAGATATTTACCATCTATTCTCTCTGATGCATGTTACTTAGAGGCTTCATCTACATAAACAAGAACCTTGATTTCCACATCTCTGCTTATCAAACATTTCTTTATGCTAACTTCAACTTTTCATGCAAAGCTTAACTCTTTCAACCAATTGCCAATCAGGACATCTTTTAATCCACCTGTGACCTGCAAGCCACTCCTTCTTCCCCCACCTGCCTGTCTTTGAAATGTCCTTCCCTATGTTTCCAGGCCAAACCATGTATACTTTACTTGTATCGATTTACGTTTTTGCCTGTAACTTCTGTCTCCCCAAAATCTGTACAACCAAGCTGTAACCCAAGCATCATGGGCACATGTTATCATGACCTCCTGAGGCTGTTTCATGGTCCTCATATTTGGCTCAGAGTAAACCCCTTCCAATATTTCACAGAGTTTGGCTTTTTCATCAACACCTCAAAACCTCCATTTCAACATAACTAAAGAAGTAATAGTAAAGTATTTTTATCCAAACACTCACTTCCCTGTGCAAAAACTATGGAGCTCCCATCCCACTTGCTGGGAAATTGAAACGCATTCTTAGGGCCCCTTGTGACCTCTCCTTTCTCCTCTCTTCTCCTCCCTTCTACTCACTCTGCTCAGGTCACTGTGGCTTCTTTTTTTTCATTCTGGGACTCATGAAGCTGTTTCTCATATTGAGACTTTTCTTTATGCTATTCTTTCCTTCCTAGTTATTCCCCAGGTATTGTTATAGCTGGCTTTTTCTCATCACTCAGGTTTCTATTATATTGTCAACTTTTCAAAAGTCCTTCCCTGATATCCCTGTCCAAATACTCCTTCTCATCCATATCGATTCCCTTCCTGTATTCTAACATGTCCACATCTGCCATTCTAATGATTTTTTTACTCTCTGTATCCTCATGAGAATGCAAGTTCGAAATGGGGCAAGCTACATAATTTATGTAGCCCATTGAAAAATGAAAATGTGAGTCTCCTTGCTTAATAAAAAAGGTATTAACATATAAAGCTTTCTCCTTCTGTGCTCCATCTTTCTCCCTCACTCAGTTGGTCATGGAGTTGTTATTTGCTGTCTAACGCAATTTTAAGTAAAGAAGTATTTTAATTTTATTACTTACATTTGTGTTTATACAATGACAGTTTACATGAAAATGTGGGTGCATTTAACTCATGCAAAACATCACAGAAATTACATAGTTCATACATATTGATCTAACCAAAACGGGACACACCACACAAACGTAGCTCCACTCTTTTGATTCTACTTCTCGATGTATTAACATTCCACCTATACACTCTACCTTTGGCTTACTGATGAGTAAGGAAGGACTGAAAGGAAAAGGAGCTCTGGGTTATGCTATATTTCCCTTACCTTCTATGTCATGATTTTCTGCATTAGTGATTGGAAGCTTCCATACATTGCTTATTTTGTACTTGCTTTGAGTCCCATTAAATTTCCATGCATCAGGGGTCCACCAGAATTCTGCAATCATGGGGCATCATATATGACATATGTAAATGGCACAGGAAGGAACAGTGGTAGACATGTGTATTGCATGTTCCTCTTCTGCTTATGCTCCATTGTCACATGAGCTTTGACATACAAAACACTAATTCAAATATAAAAATATTAATATAGCACAAGTAGAGCATTAAACCAAGAGGAGGGTCCTTCTGAAAATGAGGCATAGGTCACATGGCCATGAAGGCAAACCCTCCATTAGCTCAGGAACTCTCAGACTGATTTATTTCTGCACTCCTGATGGGGAGAACAATGCCTGAGCATGCAGAAAATGAAGAAACATCTTTGAATAAATGAATAAGTACATGAGAGTTATATACCTCATGATTTCTTAGCAAAATACCTGTCACCTAGTAAGTTATCTGCTTATAAAGCATATTATTACTATTTTCACTGTTATCATTATTACATGTTAGAGAATTTACACATTTTGGATTTACTACTGGAAAACTGATAATATTTTGACAAAATTTCTTCTCGTGTATTTACTCTAATTATAGGATTAGTTGAAGTGGATGAAATGAGAGAAAATTCAAATGAATTTTCTCATCAGCTGATAAGAAGTTGACTTCTCATCAGCTTGTCTAATAAAAGTGTAGGTAAAATAGCAGATTAAATGTTATAGTAAAAATAATAGCTTGAAGTTGAGCACAAGTATCTGAATTAACTATATGTATATTGTACCCAACTATTATAAGTAATTTTTATAATTTATGTATATTTCTTTCTGAAAAAATCCGCACTTCAATTTTATTATGTTTTTCAAGACTTGGAATAAGCAGTGGTAGCTTATTAACCAGCACGTTTTTCAACTGCGTCCCCAAATGGCTTTGCTATCAAGAGATAAGAGGTGGGTTTAAATAGCTCTATTTCTCTGCTCAGATCTTTTTTCTAGAATAATGTCAAACTAGGCTAAATCTAAATAATCAATTTATAAATATTTGCGGAATGTAAGTATGAGTGTGTAAAAGTAATTGGAAGGAGAAAAAGTTAAGAAGGTATAAGACATTTTACTTCTTTCACATAGTTTTTTTAAAGAGGTAAATAAGACTTCAATGAGACAATTCAAGACAAAATATATTTAATAACAAGTGAATAGTTGTTAGCTTCACATGTATCTACTACAGCAAAGTACACAAATTAAAAAAAAAACAAGCAAACAGCTCCTCACAGATATAGATATGCCATGTATACCATATATATATATATATATATATATATTCTTTTTCCTTACATGCCATCCTGCATACAAGTATCTTAAAAATATGTGGCAGTTGCATAGAGTTGAAGACTGTAAGGAAAATTAGGGTAAAATTTTACTGAATGGAAAACTATGCATTGTATGTAGCAGACCTTTAGAATTACCTGATTCTGAAACTGTGGGAGCTATTTTTCAATCCTGTTAATTGTAGATAACTGATAACATTACAAAATTGTTCTTGTCTATAAACATACAAATTAATTCTGTGTTGGGAGACAATCTTGACTCCCTACATTTATTTCAATACATCTGATCTACAAATGTTCTATTCATCAGGATTTCCTGTTTAACACTTGCCAATTTCTTCATTCATGAGTTAAAATCTTTAATACATCCTCATTCTTATATCTTTAAGCTAGTCATATTTTAACTTTTTAATAAATATCGTAATGAGGCTTATGTTTATTTTATTATTTTACTCTACCATGCACAACATGTATCTTCCATGTCATAATCTAAGATGTCTGTTCCAGCTCCTACTATTCTATCCACATTCTATTCAGAAGGATCAAGGGAAAGCTGAGAAAAGGCCAACCCCCTTTGCTTTTTGGTCACAAATTTCATGCCCAGTCTCTTCTCACTAGCCAGAAGTAAGTCAAACAGCATATTTTGGCAGAAGAAACTGGAATAAGTTATCTTTATCCAGCAAGCCACCTGACCAGCATTGAACTTTGAATTCTATTACAAAAAAAAAAAAACAAAATAAAAGGAACAACAGACACTGGTGAATAATTGGCAGTCTTTACAAGTAGTTTTATGGGGTGAATAAAAAAGCCTTAACCTCCCTCTCAGCCTGATGAATCTTTAAAGAGTCTTCATTCTAACTCTTGGGCCCTGACCTCCCTTTTCTTAGAGCATTTATTTAGAAAACTTGTACATGGCCTCTCTGCCTGTTTGAGATGAATATCTTTTTAAAAAGCCTCTTACCAGTTTTACAACCAGGAATGTTTCTAAGACCTGGGAGCTGTCCCTTTGAAATGAAATCTCTGTGGGAGAACAGGAGCCTTATTTTGATGGGCACCAATTAGCAAACACATATGGCCTAATGACAAAGAAAACATATGCAAACTCAGAAATAACTCAGTATGCTCTGCACATCCCATTGATCAACTTTCCCCGACTAATGTCCTCCAGTACTTTCCCACTAGCTTACCCTTGTGGTTAAAAAACCTACCTGCCTTTTGGTCAGCAGAGCTGAGCTCAGAGTGTGGTCTGATGTCTCTTTCCTATTGAAATAACATTACATAAAAGTCTTGCTTGCCTGTGTAATGTCATCCCATGCAATTTTTCCTTTGTCTAGGGATTTGGAGGAAGCAGGCATAACAATGTGCTAAACTTATCTGGGAAGACATCTTCATGGAGAAAAAAGATTGATTTCTGTTCAAAGATTAGTAAGATATTGGATAAATGGAGAATTACAGAGATTCATATATCTGATAAAAGAAATAGTGGGTGATCTAGTTCTGAAAGTTTCTTCTAACATAACGACTGAACCATGTAAGCTTCATAAAGTCAAATGCAGGCAAGGTAATGCATGAAGTAGCCCAGTGTAAACTGAATGGCTTAATAGGGACTGTAAACTAGACGGCTCATGCCCTTTCTGAGAAGATAGCCTTTTTCAGGCTCATATAGTGGCTGTCATGTTGTCAAAATTTTTAATTTTTCAAAATGAACTAGAATATGGATTTACATTTTAATTTCTAATTTCATCCATATATAACTAATTCAAAGTTAGAAAAATAAATGAAGCTATAAACAACTGCTAGGCTACACAAACTTTGCTTTGTTTTGGTTCTTCTTTTAGTTAAGTAATACTTGAGGCATAAAGTAGTAAAAGGAAAAGTGGGTTCAATTGGGAAGTGAGTTACTTCCTAATTTTGTCATCTTGGGCCATTGGATTAATTTTTCTGCATCTCAGCTTCTTTGCCTGAAATCTGGATAACTATTACATAGGGTTGGTGTATTCATATTGAGACAAAATTATTAAAGGTGTTTGGAAAATGATAGTGTAATATAAATACAAAGTATGTGTTACAAGAGAGTTTATAACATAGAAATTAAGCATGTAGACATGTAAGTTTGTAGGCAGATATTTGTCAAGTAGCTTTCAAAAGCCATATAACATCCGATCTACAAAATGAATATGAAAATACCATCTATTTCGCAGTGCTGTGCTGAGGATGAAATGAGAGAACCCACATTAAAGTTTTTTAATGTGGTTTGTACTAACTGCACAGAGTCTGTGACTATCGGTAGGAAGAGGAATAGGACATAGCACAACATAAACCATAATTTTTCTGTCACCCAGGAATAATCACACCTTCTTGAAACTAGCTAAAGTTAGAGAAAAAAATTTAAAAACAAGAAATCATACCACAAAGATTGCCAATTATTCTGTGCAATATTAATGCTCATTTTATGCTGACGCTGCCTTAATGTTAATTAGGAATCCAGAGTCTTCCTTTGTGCACATAATGAATGTTCCTTCTCATGCTCTACTTGTTTGTCCCTGACAATTACTAAATTAATTACTTCAAATCTGAGCTCACACCAGTTTTTAACCCTTCCTGTTTGTGCTAAATGTGGAATTTTAATTTGATACTCCAAAGAGTTTTTAATATTGGTTTAAGTATTTAAATAAAACATCTATAAAAAATCATTAATGGTCTATGGAACAAAACTGTGTAGCAGACACAGGAAGATTTGAAAATGCAGGTCCTACAAAAAAATAAAATTTGATCAAAAGATGTCAATTTAATTTGCTTGATATTGGTATTTCTTGGCCTCTGTATTCATACAACACTCAAGCTTGAAATAAAAAATAACTCTGAGAAATATGAAATCACTATTTATTCGGTTGAAAACTAGTAATCATTGAAATTCATTAAATTAATACGAAGACATAAATTTAATATAGTAAGCAAATTTTATCTTGGGTGTCAACTGAGTGTATGTGTGCTGATATGTGTGCATGAACAAATAAATGGTTATTAAAGTGAAATATCAGAAATTTTTACAGCTGATAATAAAATCACCTGGAAATTTTTAATAATCTCCTCTATGAGTCTGCTAGGGCTGCCATAACAGTACCATATACTGAGTGGCTTAAACAACAGAAATTTATTTCTCATAATTCTTGAACATGGGAAGTACAAAATGAAGGTGCTGGCAGAGTTGGTTTTTAGTATGGCCTCTTTCTTTGGCTTGCAGATGGCTGCCTTCTCTCTGTATCCTCACATGGCCTTTCCTCTGTATGCACACAGTCCTGGTGTCACTTCCTCTTCTCATAAGGACACCAGTATGGCCTCATTTCATTTTAATTACCCCCTTAAAGGCCCTATCTCCAACTATAGTTACAATGAGGATTAGGGCTTCAGCATATGAGTTTTCAGGGGGTACAATTCAGTCTATAATACCTGGTAAAAAAAAAAGTCAACATCTTCTTCATAATAGTTTACTTAATAGCTTGAACTGTGACTTCCCAATCAACCATTTTGTCCTAGCCCATGAATACTGTGTATGTACATATATAACACACATTTACATGTTAGAAAATATAAATATAATAAATAAATATAATAATATAAAATACATATTTTATTCCCTTGACTCTCAGTGATGTGAGTCATACTTTGGAGAAATAATTCTTTTATTTGATGTTTTGATGTTGGTTTAGACTAGGAGAGATATGATATCTCACTTGGGGAATAATACATTTTTGTTTTTGATTTGCATTACTTTGAGAGCACAATCACATTCATTAATAACTTGGCACCAAAGAAGGCTCTTGCACTGTCATAGCACTTAGGAAAATGTTATTTACATAAAAGATATATTTTTTACAATAAAATATTATTCAGCATTAAAAAAAGAAGTTTTTATGCATACTAGGTCGATGAACCTTGAAGACACTATGCTAATTGAAATAAAGTGGACAGAAAAGAACAAATTTCATGGGATTCTACTTATATAAAGTACCTAGAGTAGTCAAACTCATAGAGACAAAAAATAGAATGGCGGTTTCTAGGGGATGGGGGAAGAGGGAAATGGGGAGTTATTGTTTAATGGGTACAGACTTTTAGTTTGGGAAGAGGAAAATTTATGGAGATGAATGATGGTGATAAACAATAATGTGAAGGTGGTTAATGTCACTGGATTTACAGTTTAAAATGGTTCAAATGATAAGTGTTATGCAAATTTTACTGCAATATAAGGATTCTCAAAGAAAATAGATATTATACTATCCTTTTAAAATAAATTTTGTCAGTGGAAAGAAGACATAAACATTGAAATGAAATCATTAAGTTAAACATGAGAATACATAAAAGTACAACTGACCAGTCTTTTTGTTGTTGTTTTGTTTTTCTTCAAAGATTTTTATTTTGGTTTTAATTACTTTTATTCTAAAGAGATTATGTTTTAAATGTTAATTCTTCGTTCTTCATTATTGATCAAGGTGAACTACTCCAATATATCCAAACTATTTTATTTATGTGTGTGTATATATGAGTTGGTGTGTATTATACCAATATACAAACAAATGAAGCCCATTTTAGATGAAAAGAAGTCTAATTTATTTTATCAACTACAGTTGATTAAAGGAAATATATTCAAATACAATCTGTATGGAAATTTAATATAATATTAACAAAGACTCTAATAGTTCCCATTTCTTAATTGGTTGGATAAGAACATAGGCCTACCTAAAATCATACAGCCAATATCCTAAAACAACAAAACCTTTTAAAGTACTGTCTCATGTATTACATTTCCCCAAACAATAGCATCTGTATTATGTATCATGAGGAAATTGAAAAGTTAAATAATAGAATAATGTGCTTAGCTTCACAGAATCTTCCTGAGATCTCCTGGGGAAATGTGCCCTTGTAATAGATAACCTCCCTCCCATGTTCCATATTCAGACAGGTCATCGATTTCCTAAAATTGGCTAGATTAAAGAAGCATGTTCTCTCATAATGATGAACAATGCTTTTATATTTGACTACTACAATATCATCAAGAAAAACTCAATTGAATGTATTTATTATTTATTTTCCCACAGCAATGAAGTAGCAAAATGGACAACATACTAATGATCATCTATCTGGATTTGAGGAAAGCTTTTATTCTCTTAACAAAGCTGATCGATCTGAAAGGACGGCATGAGGGTAGAAGGAGAGATCTATTGAAATGAATGAGACTTAGTCTCAAGTGTGGAGATAGACATTGTCAATAAAAGGATTAAAAAATAGTCAATCAAACAATCCCCCTCCCCCAAAAATACAACCTGACAGATTAGATAGCAGAGGATATCCAATTATATACAGTTTTAGGTAGGATAACCTTTGCTAAGATTTGACTGTGAGAAACATCTTTCAACAAAGAAAAATAAAAATGTAATAAATAGTCAGATTAAGTTAAAACAATGCATTTAAGTTGTTACTTTCCCAATTGTTTCTGTAAGTAAGGAATTAGTTGGCTGAAATTTACATTGAAAATGGGTCTTGATACATTACACAACGCTTTAAAACTTGTGAAGGTTAATTTTATGTATAAACTCGACTGGGCCACAGGATGCCGAGATTTTTTTTAATATTACTTCTGGATATGTCTTTCAGGGTGTTTCTAGAAAAGTTTAGCATTTGAATTAGTGGACTGAATAAAGCAGATGTCCAATATGGGTAGGCCTCATCCAACCCATCAAAGACCCAAACTGAACAAAAGTGCAGAAAAAGGTTCAATTCTTTTTGCCTGAATGCTGAGACATAGTTCTTCTCCTCTGGACTGTGATCTATACCATCAGCACTTCTGATTCTCAGGCTTGGAGTGGAATGGAATTTATTCCACTAGCTCTCCTGGGTCTCCAGGTTGCAGCTATTGAGATTTCTTAGCTTCCATAATTGCATGAGCCAATTCCTTACAACAAATTTCATTCTACATTTTCATATTCTACATTTACAAAGTTCTGTTTCTCTAAAAAACCCTAACTAATACTAAACTGGAATAATCAGAAAACCATCTTTAAAATGGCTAAAACATTAAGAAAACTTATTTTCTCACCTAAAGATCTCAGACATAATTTGATAAGCAATTCAATAATATTATCAAACACCACGATTATTTCCATCTTCCTAGTCTAGCATTCTTATTATCAGCCCATTCTTCCTAAGGCTTTAGAGTAAAAGCTCAAGGCAGCTAAAAGTATTTAAGCAATTCTGAATTGCATGCAGTTTGAATTATTTTATGCATAATGGAGCAATCATTTACTTTTTCACTTTTCACAGAGAAACTCAATTACTCCAGCTCTCCATTTTGTTCATTTATGTCCTCTCTATGTCTGCACTTATTCACCTATCATCTATCTATTCTTTCTTTTTTCCAACTTTTAATCAGCATTTACTTCTGTGATAGCCACTGTGCTGACCTGCTAAGCATTCCTTAACCTTCTGATTTTTCTTTATAATTCTACACTCTCACTTAGCTTTCCCTTTATGTAACTCTAATTCTTTGTACATTTCCTACATTGTGGAATCATTTTTATAGGATTTTTTCCTATACCCAAATTAATTAAGAATTACATTTTAAAATTGTATTCTTTTTCAAAGATATTCTGTATGTATACCAATGAAAAGGTCTTTCAAAATGGAGATATACAAAATTTCAGAGAATATAGACTCAGTATTATGGTGTTTCTTTTAATTATTTTTACTTAGATATACTATTGCTGCTCTTCTGGAGAAGTAAATTACATCATATCTGGAAATACTATAGAGTATTTCCAGACTTTTCATGGTTTTCGGAAAGTATAGCTATTGGGACCTGACATAGCATACAATATATTTATTATACATTATCTGTTCATTTATTAATTAATCTATTAACATTTGCTTCAAGGAAGAAAGGTAAGGATATCCCTGTAAATGTAGAGAATCTGGAATTAGCACTCACAACTTTCAGACATTTAGACACATGTTTCTGGGCCTGGTATTTTAGTGATTATTGTCAAGCCAGTAAAGCTGCTATTCAATCTTGTTGTGTCCTTATTTAATGCAAGGCTGATGTAGGAAGAGCTGCTATTAAATTTTAAAGCAGTGTATTAGGTAAAGGATCTATGAATCTCACTGAAGTCTGTCAAAATCGAGCAGCTAATAATCCTACAGGCAGCCTAGAAAGCACAGTGCATGTGAGCCCAGGATGAAAAGTTTATCTTTATTACCCTTTTTAAAGTATCTCTCTATTTTATTGAATTGCACAAGTTAGATAACCCTGTGGCCACATGAACTATGCTTGGGATAGAGAAAAATAAGTAAAACTTGTCAGATTATTTATTGCTGTTGACAAAGCTAAACTTTCCAACAAGACATCACCTATTTTAGTGTAAAGAGCAAAGAAGTAAGAATCAAAATACCTGAGTTTTAAAAAACCTCTTCTTACTAGCTTTGTAATTGTGGTATGCACGTTTGTTAGGTATTACTTGGTTGGAAGAAATAGAAATCTTGAGGGTAAACTCAGGTAAAAAGAGTGAAGATTGGTTATTTGAATAAACCAAATAGAGCCAAGTCTTCTAAACAATTGAAACTTTTCTTCCTCCTTAGACCTAAGCCCCATTACTCCAATTTCCTTCTCAGGTCTTGTGGGAACTCCAACACTAGGGTCACCCTTAGGATACATAAGATTCTCAGCAAAAGTTTGTTAGTAGGCCTCATATTCTCTACTGTCAAACACCTTGTTTCTAGATAATTTTACATTAATAAGAAAAAGGTAGTAATGCTATGTTATTCCCAGCAGTATGGTTTTCTGGAACATGTTTGTAATGAAGCAATATAGATCTTCTTGCTTCTCAAGTGTTCTAATTTAACATATTTCATGCTGATTACATCACTAATCCTGACCCAACTTTATTCTTCCTGCCTCCTGTGAATACTAGGTTTCACTAACTCCTTCAGAAGCTGTTACTGAGCCTCATTGATGATGGTCACAAATGCAAGTCTTCCACAGACTATGTATAAATGTGAACAATGATATGTTAAGTTTACTGTTTGAAATTTTAAAGTGTAAAAACACAATAATGCATCTTCCAACCATGTTCCTATTGAAATGTTTAGATGTGTTTTGTATGTTTTGGAGGTTTAAGCTCTTATCCCAATATTTTGTTGCTTGAGGGAAGCATCTTGGTCTACTATAGACAACAATTGTTTGCATTTAAACTCATGTTTAATCTGTAGAATAAATACAATAATAATTGTTATTAAGTGTTTAGTAGGCTCATTACTTTTCAAGAACTACTACTTCTAATTTAAGTCTTATGAGATAATCTATGAGATAGGCATTTATTTTTATTAATAAAATGATACAGAGATGCCTAAAGAAGAAAATCAATGTCATTGAAATCAAGTAACTTTAATGTATCTGATAATAATTTATCTGAAAATGATTTGGGGATAAAGTATATGATGTTGAAATTAAAAACAGTCTCACACTCCTATATCAAATACCAGATGTCAATATGTATGATTAAGAATTTAGCATATTTCATCACATTTGAAATGCTGTATTTAGTTGGAAAGATAAATGTAATATATGACAATGTTATGGACTGAATTTTTCCTCCCTAAATTCATATGTTGAATCTCTAAACTCTGATGTGTTTATCTGGAGGTAGAGGTAGTTAAAGGAGTATTTAAGATTAACCGAGGTCATAAGAGTGAGGCCCTACTTCGATAGGACTGGTGTCCACATACGAGAAAGAGACACAGGAGTTTGAGCACAAAGAGAAAAGACCATGAGAGGACACACAGTGAGAAAGTAGCAGTCTGAAAACCAGGAAGTGATGCCTCACCAGAAAACAAGCCTGTTGGCATCTTACTTTGGACTTCTAGTCTCCAGAATTGATAGAAAATAAATTTCTTTTGTTTAAGCCTCCCCGTATGTGATATTCTGTTATAGCAGCCTGAGTAGACTAATACAATTAACCAACCTTGCAATATTTCACATCTTTTGACATTATTAATAAAGGCTTTTAAAGACTCAATGAAAATAAATTTACAGTTTCAAATTTTAGTAAAATAATTCAAATTGTTAGCTCTTATTAATGAGTTTTATGCTCATAATTATGAACTATACCTTGCAAATAAGTACAGTATAAATTAAAATAATATTCTTATATTATTTTTAATATTCTACCATGTCCAGGTAAAAGCATGTTTTCTCTAACTTTACATTATTGTTTTATAGTAATAAATTTGAAATCATCAGAGAAAGTCCAGAGAAGGTAAGTGAGTTGTTAAAGGCCAGGGTTATGTTCTACCAAATATGAGATTATAACCAGTCTACTATAATCAGTTAGTATTCTCTTCTGATGCTTCTTAAATACTTTCCTTCTTATACAATGTATTTTATGAAAAAAATAAGAAACTGAGTTAAGTTTTATGTAGTATTGAAAAATGAGCAAAAATGATGGCTTCTAGGAGACTTTAATAAATAACAACCATATTTACTATTTGGGAATATCAATGCTGGTAATATTTTTATGTTACAATCTTTTGCATTATAGCATGCCATTTATCCACTCCCTTACTCCAAGGGATAGATTTTCTTTGTAAAATGATCAACTGCAAAATAACAGTAATTCTAGCAGACAAAATGAACAAACCCAGAAATTTTAGTGGCTTAAAGCATCGACAATATATTTCTGATGAAACTACTGTGAGTTGGAGATAAGGCAGCCCTCCTCCAACATTTGAATCATGTGGTCTCCAAGATTAACACAGGAAAAAATAGACAGGATAGAGAAACAATGGCCCTTACCTTGGGCCACACATCATTTTTGCTCTCAGTTTATTGACAAGAACTAGTCAAATTACTGCAATCTAACTATACAAGTGCCTATTAAGTATGGTAAGGAGGCTGCTGTGGACAGAACTGTGCTCTTCCCAAATTCATATGTTGAAGCCCTAATTCTCTATGTGGCTGTATTTAGAAATAGAACCTTAAAAAACAAGTTAGTTAATTATGGTTAAATGCGGTTATAAGGGTAGGACCCTGTATCATTATAGGGGACACCAGAGAGCTCACTCTCAACCCAAGTGTACAGAGAAGACAAATGAGTCCATAGTCAAATGGCAATTGCTTTCAAGCAAAGAGAAAAGGCCCCAAAATGACACCTAGCTTGCTACCATCTTGGTCCCAGACTTCCCACACTACTAAACTGTGAGAAATATATTTCTGTTGTTTAAGGAACCCAGTCTGTGATATTTATTTATGGCAGCCTGAACAGACAAAGACAGGTAAAGAAATAAATACTTGGTAAGTTGTCTCTCTCCTTATTTTGTTTTGTGATTATTGTTATTGTTATTATTGTTTTAGTTTACAGTGTCCTCTATATTAGAAATCAGATATAAAACAGATTATATTCTTTAATTAGAAATTTTCTCTGTCTAAAGTAAATCTATCATAGATAAGTACACTTTGTATTTAGAGAAATTTTGCAACATGTAGCTGTGATTTGGGGTCAGGATAGCCAGCACAGTTTATTAGTTAAAAGCATCGACTGCAATCAGTCCATCTATATTTGAATTCTAGTTCTAGCACCTTTTAGCTAAATTGCTTTGGAAAATCACCTTAGTTCCTGGTGCATCAGTTTTCTCATCTGTAACATATGGATTGGAATTCAAATAAGTCCCAGGGTTTTTATACAAGTTAAATGTGTTAATATTTGAAAAGTATGTAGAGTAATGCCTGGCACAAAATAAGTGCTATCTGTTAGTTACTAAGTAAAAATAAATAAATAATTGGCTTGTATGAGGAAAAGAGACATGCAAACTACTGTTCTGAAGGTACAAAAGCAGCTTGGTTTTTGATATCAGAGTCCAATTAACTCAATTTTCAATTTTATTCTCAAACATTTACGACACCTTAGAGAACAGTGAAGTCTCATGATGTACTCTATATAAAAAGGTATTTGACAGCCAAATATATCTGAGAAATTCTGCATATAAAAGCTGTTGACAAAGAAGTCATTCAGAAGAGAAACTGTTTCTCTTCCAAATTTGTTCAGCCAAGAGCTTTTCAAACTTATTTGCACATGGATCCTTTCTGTAATACATTTGAACATACTAGGAAACCTAATGTTTTTGGAACACACTCTGGGAAATGCTGTCATAGAAAAGTCCTAACATGTATTAAGAAACAATATAAAACATGACTCAGATAAATGGAACATCATGAAGTAGATAGAAAATTACCAGAATCTGAAGCTACAATATACATTGTGATTGGAGTACATGAAAAAGTAGCAGGAAGACCTAACTGGAAGAATCTTTCTGTAGCTTATAAATTAAGCACATGGTCAAAAGTCAGAGTAAACATAAAGATGACTTGATATTGAGTTGCAAAGTTGGGTTATTGTATTTGAAACACTTATGCCTAAAGTGAGTATCAGCCTAGAAATGGAAATGAGGTCATACATCAAAGTTTCAAGGAATCACCCATTAGAGAATGGTCAAAAAACTTCCTTAAAGGGTCAGATAGTAAGTACTGCAAGCTTTGTGTTATATGGTTTTTATCTTACCTACCTGATGTTACCACTGTAGCAGTGAAAGCAGCCCTAGAAAATACCTAAACAAATGACCATAATTATGTTCAAATAAAACTATCTCTGATTACTGGAGTTTGAATTTCATATAAGTTTCAAACCATAAAGTGTTATTCCTCCTCTGATTTTTTCAAACAATTAAAAATGTAAAAACGATTCTTAGCTTACAGTGTACAAAAACAGACAGTAGGCAGGATTTAGCCTGTAGTTTGCTCAGCTGTCTTTTAAGAAGAAAAAGTTCAAATAATTGGGTAGTATACGTGTGGAGGGGAGAAGTGGAGATGGTGAATGGGTACAAAAATATAGTTAGAATGAGTAAAATCTAATATTTGATAGCACGAAAGGGTGACTATAGTCAGCAATAATTTATAGCACTTTAAAATAACTAAAATAGTATAATTAGAATGTTCATAACAAAAAGAAATGGCAATGCTTGAAGTGACAGATACCTCATTTACCCTTGCTGATTGTTACTCATTGTATGCTTATATCAAAAGATCTCATGTACCCCATAAATATATATACCCACTATGTACACATAAAAATTAATTTTTTAAAGAAGAAAAACTTTAGTTATGAGAACATCTAATAAGTCTAATACAAGAAGCCAATTTTAATATTATTAGGCACTACTTTGGAGTGAACAATGTAACTCATTTAAGACATATTGGCTTCAGAGCATAAGCATCTAATACGATTCAAACATTTTTAAGAGGACATAACCCTGTATTTGAAGACTGTATTCATACACAAATGGGTAATGGTTAAATTAAAAATGAGGTTCTGAGGAAAATGAAGTAAATGAGATATTGTGTGGAAAGCACATACTAGTTCCTGTATATGTGAAGTTCAGTGTACAATGAAATTTTCAGAGTACAGCAGTGTAAATTGGAAGAAACTTATCCCCTAAGAAGATTTGTTTATGATATGAAAAGTACTCTATCACTTGGGACTACCAAAGCACGCATTTGAAATATGCATGCTTACTGTGCATCTTAATGGGCTCAATTGAAGAGTTTAATAAATTTAAATCTTGTAGAAGTAATTTAAAAAGTGATTGATAATGCTAATAATATGGTGAAGCAGTAAAAAATCTAGAAGTAGATAATTCTATGGATATCTTGGGAGGTTGTAAGTACTTATGACACTGGTTATTGTCAGCTTAAAACAAAACATCTGGATGCAAAGTTAAGTATTCAGTCACTTATGCCAAAGTTTTCATGTTCAGGGCAAACATCTGAAAGATTCCATGCAATATTTATTTTTTATTTGAACTTGTAGTGCTAATAAGTTACACTACAATGAAGCCCCTATTATACAAATAAAAATGACTCAGATTTTCTAAACTGCCTTTTGTGATATACACAATTAATTTCATCCTAAAAATGTAGTAGTTAATGTATTTTAAAATAACAATGATGAATATAGTAGAAGTAGCAACATTTAAAGCCTACATTGATTGACATGTTGTATTCTGCACTCTCTTGTTCTGGTTCTCCAACTCAGAACCCATATCTAGGCAGGCAAAGGGTGACAGTGAAAACTGAGCCATCATGTTTTGGGTAGCACTGAGAGAGCTATTTGATGGCTCAGTTTAAGACCCAATGGGCCAATGAAGACATTAAAAGACAAGTTTAAAATTTTCTTGAGACAAATGAAAATGGGAACACATCATATCAAAACCAATGGGATAGAGCAAAATGAGTTCCAAGAGGATAATTTTTAGCAATAAAAGCCTACATCATCCACGAAGAAAGATCTCAAATAAACAACGTAACTTAGCACCTTAAGGAACCTAAACCAAAATGAATAGAAGAAAGAAAATAATAAAAATTAGAACAAAATAAATTAAATAGAGACTAAACAAATACAAAAGATCAACATAAAAATAGATTTTTTTTGAAAAAATAAACAATGTTGACACAGTTTTAGCAAAACTAGCTAAAAAAGAAAGATTTGAATACATAAAATCGGAGATAAAGAGGGGACATTACAACTGATACCACAGAAATACAAATGAACATAAGATACTATTATGAACAATTGTATGCCAAAAAACTGGGTGACCTAGAGAAAACAGATAAATTCCTGGACACATACAATCTAACAAAACTGAATGAGGAAGAAATAGAAAATCTGAACAGATCAATAATGAGTAACAAGATTGAATCAGTCATAAAAATATTCCCATCAAAGAAAAACCCAGGACCTGATGTCTTTACCGCTGAATTCTATCAAATATTTAAAGAAGAACTAATACCAATTCTACTGAAACTATTCTGAAAAATTGAAGAGAACAAAATGCTTCCAAATTATGTCTATAAGCTCAGCATTACTCTGATATCAAAACCAGACAACAATACAACATAGAAAGAAAACAACAGGTCAATTCCCCTGATGAATAGAAATGCAAAATCCTCAGCAAAATACTGGCAAACGAAATTTCACAGAACATTAAAAAGATCATTCACCATGATCAAGGGGGATTCATACCAGGGATGCAAGAATGGTTCAACATAAACAAATCTATAAACTTGATACATCACATTAAAAGAATGAAGTGCAAAAACTGGTAATCTCAATAGATACAGAAAAAGCACTAGTAAAATTCAACTTTTATATTTTCATGATAAAAACTTTCAAGTTGGATGTAGGAGGAATGTACCTCAAACAATAAAGGCCGTACATGACAAATGCACAGCTAATATCATACTGAACAAAGAAATGTTGAAAGCTGTTTCTTTAATATTTGGAATGAGACAAACATGTTCACTTGTGACACTTAATATTCAACATAATACTGGAAATCTTAGCCAAAGCAATCAGGCAAACGAAAAAAAATTAAAAGCATCCAAAATTGGAAATGAGGAAGTTAAATTGTCCCTGTTTGCAGATGACATGGTCTTATATAGAGAAAACCCTAAAGACTTTAGTAAAAATGGTTAGAACTAATAAGTGAATTCAGTAAAGTTGCAAGATCCAAAATTAACACAAAAAATCTGTAGCACTTCTATATGCTAGTAGCAAAGTATCTGAAAAATAAATAAGGGAAAAAATACTATAGCTAATAAAATGTATTTAGGAATAAATTTAACAAAGGAAGTAAAAAAAATCTCTGCACTGAAAACTATAAAACATTGATGAAATAAATTGAAGATACAATAAATGAAAATATATATCATGGTCATGGGTGTGAAGAATTAAAATTATTAAAATGTCCATACTACCCAAAGTTATCTAGATATTCAAGCAATCCCTATTAAAATAGCAATGACATTTTTCATAGAAATAGGAAAAGCAATTCTAAAATTCATATGGAGCCCTAAAAGACCCCAAATAGCCAAAGCAATCTTGAGTGAAAAGAACAAAGCTGGAAGCATAATGCTACCTGACTTTAAAATATGTTACAGATCTACGGTAACTAAATCAGGATGGTACTGGTATAAAAATAAATACATACTCCAATGCAAGAGTATAAAGAACACAAATAAATCCATGTACTAAGAGACAGACAACTGATTGTTGACAAGGGTGACAAGAACTCATGGAGAAAGGACAATTTCTTCAATAAATGGTGCTTGAAATCTCTATATTTATATGGAAAAGAATAAATCTAGACACAATTGAACTTCAAATGGATTAAAGACTTAAATGTAAGACTTCAGATAATACAACCACTAGAAAAAAACATAGGGAAAACAGTTTATGACATTGATCGGGACAAGATTTTTTGGGGGTAAGAACCCAAAAGCACAGACAATAGCAAAAATAAACAAATTATATACAAACTACAATCTTCTGCACAGCAAAGGAAACGATGAAGAGTGAAATGACAACCACAGAATGGAAGAAAATATTTGCAAACTGTGCATATGACAAGGGGCCTATTTCCAGAATATATAAGAAACTCCAACTGAATAGCAAAAAACTCAAATAATCTAATTAAGAAATGGGCAAAAGACCTGAATCAACATTTCTCAAAAGAAGACATATAAATGGCCTACAAGTATATGAAAAAATGTTCAGCATCACTCACCAAGGAAAGGCAAATCAAAACCACAATAAGATATCACTTCACCACAATTATAATGACTATTTTTAAAAGACAAAAAAAAATGAATGCTGGTGCAGATGTGGAGACAGAGGAACTCTTATAAACTGTTGATGGGCATGTAAATTAACATAACTATTATGAAAAATAGTAAGAATCTTCCTCAAATAATTAAAAATAGAATTTACATATGATCCTGCAATCCCACTACTAGTTATATATCCCAACAAAATGAAATCAGTATGTCAAAGAGCTATCTGCACTCCCATGCTTATTGCAGTACAATTAATAGCCAAGATATAGAATCAAGCTAAGTGTCAATCAGTGGATGAATGGATAATACAATTGTTATACACACACACACACACACACACACACACACACACACAATGGAATACTATTCAGCCACAAAGAGAAAAGAAATTCTGTCATTTGAGGCAACATAAATAAACCTTGAAGACAATGTATCAAGTGAAATGAGTCAGGCACAGAAAGACAAATAACACATGATCTCACTCACATGTCTAATCTAAAAAAGCTGATCGCATAGAAGTAGAAAGTAGAATAATGAATACCAGAGCCTGAGGAGAGCAAGAGGAAGGAGGGAAAGGGAGAGATTGGTCAATGGGGTACAAAGTTACAGTTAGATAGAAGGAATGAATTCTAGTGTTTTATTGAAAAGTAGGGTGATTATGGTTAACAACGTGGTATCATATATTTCAAAATAGCAAGAAGAGAGGATTTTAATATTTTCAGCACAAAGAAATCATAAATGCATTAGGTGATGGATATGTTAGATAACCTGATTTGGTTTTTGCACAATGTATACATTTATCAAATTATTGCAAGCACTTCATAAATATGCACAATTATTGTATGTCAAATTTATTTTTATTTTTATTTTTATTATACTTTAAGTTCGAGGGTGCATGTGCACAACATGCAGGTTTCTTACATGTGTATACAAGTGCCATGTTGGTGTGCTGCACCCATTAACTGGTCATTTACATTAGGCATTTCTCCTTATGTTATCCCTCCACCATCCCCCCACCCCATGACAGGTCCCAGTGTGTGATGTTCCCCACCCTGTGTCCAAGTGTTCTCATTGTTCAATTCCCACCTATGAATAAGAACATGCTGTGTTTGGTTTTCTGTCCTTGAGATGGTTTGCTCAGAATGATGGTTTCCAGCTTCATCCATGTCCCTACAAATGATGTGAACTCATCCTTTTTTATGGCTACATAGTATTCCATGGCATATATGTGCCACATTTTCTTAATGCAGTCTATCATTGCTGGACATTTGGGTTGGGTCCAAGTCTCTGCTAATGTGAATAGTGCCACAATAAACATACATGTGCATGTGTCTTTATAGCAGCATGATTTATAATCCTTTGGGTATGTACCCAGTAATGGGATCGCTGGGTCAAATGGTATTTCTAGTCCTAGATCCTTGAGGAATCGCCACACTGTCTTCCACAATGGTTGAACTAGTTTACAGTCCCTCCAACAGTGTAAAAGCATTCCTATTTCTCCACATCCTTTCCAGCACCTGTTGTTTCCTGACTTTTTAATGATCACCATTCTAACTGGTGTGAGATGGTATCTCATTGTGGTTTTGATTTGCATTTCTCTGATGGCCAGGGATGATGAGCATTTTTTCATGTGTCTGTTGGCTGCATAAATGTCTTCTTTTGAGAAGTGTCTGTTCATATCCTTTGCCCACTTTTTGATGGGGTTGTTTGATTTTTTTCTTGTAAATTTGTTTAAGTTCTTTGTAGATTCTGGATATTAGCCCTTTGTCAGATGAATAGATTGCAAAATTTTTCTCCCATTGTGTAGGTTGCCTGTTCACTCTGATGGTAGTTTCTTTTGCTCTGCAGAAGCTCTTTCATTTAATAAGATCCCATTTGTCAATTTTGGCTTTTGTTGCCATTGCTTTTGGTATTTTAGTCATGAAGAGCTTGCCCATGCCTATGTCCCGAATGGAATTGCCTAGAGCTTGCCCATGCCTATGCCCCTAATGGAATTGCCTAGGTTTTCTTCTAGGGTTGTTATGGTTTTAGGTCTAACATTGAAGTCTTTAATCCATCTTGAATTAATTTTTGTATAAGATGTAAGGAAGGTATCCAGTTTCAGCTTTTTACATATGACTAGCCAGTTTTCCCAGCACCATTTATTAAATAGGGAATCTTTCCCCATTTCTTGTTTTTGTCAGGTTTGTCAAAGATCAGATGATTGTAGATGTGTGGTATTAATTCTGAGGGCTCTGTTCTGTTCCATTGGTCTATATCTCTGTTTTTGTACCAATACCATGCTGTTTTGGTTACTGTAGCCTTGTAGTATAGTTTGAAGTCAGGTAGCGTCATGCCTCCAGCTTTGTCCTTTTGGCTTAGGATTGTCTTGTCAATGCAGGCTCTTTTATGGTTCCATATGAATTTTAAAGTAGTTTTTTTTCCAATTCTGTGAAGAAAGTTATTGGTAGCTTGATGGGGATGGCATTGAATCTATCTTGGGCAGTATGGCCATTTTCACTATAGTGATTCTTACCCATGAGCATGGAATGTTCTTCCATTTGTTTGTGTCCTCTTTTATTTCGTTGAGCCCTGGTTTGTAGTTCTCCTTGAAGAGGTCCTTCACATCCCTTGTAAGTTGGATTCCTAGGTATTTTATTCTCTTTGAAGCAATTGTGAATGGGAGTTTACTCATGATTTGGCTCTCTGTTTATCTTTTATTGGTGTATAGAAATGCTTGTGATTTTTCCACATTGATTTTGTATCCTGCGACTTTGCTGAAGTTGCTTATCAGCTTAAGGAGATTTTGGAATGACACTATGGGGTTTTCTAAATATAAAATCATGTCATCTGCAAACAGGGACAATTGACTTCCTCTTTTCCTAATTGAATACCCTTTATTTCTTTCTCCTGCCTGATTGCCCTGGCCAGAACTTCCAACACTATGTTGAATAGGAGTGGTGAGAGAGGGCATCCCTGTCTTGTGCCAGTTTTCAAAGGGATTGCTTCCAGTTTTTGCCCATTCAGTATGATATTGGCTGTGGGTTTGTCATACTTATTATTTTGAGATACATTCCATCAGTACCTAGTTTATTGAGAGTTTTTTAACATGAAAAGTTGTTGGATTTTGTCAAAGGCCTTTTCTGCATCTATTGAGATAATCGTGTGGTTTTTTTCATTTGGTTCTGTTTATATGATGGATTACATTTATTGATTCACATATGTTGAACCAGCCTTGCATACCAGGGATGAAGCCCACTTGATCACAGTGGATAAGCTTTTTGATGTGCTGCTGGATTCAGTTTGCCAGTATTTTATTTAGGATTTTTGCATCGATGTTCATCAGGGATATTGGTCTAAATTCTCTTTTTGTTGTTGTGTCTTGGCCTGGCTTTTGTATCAGGATGATACTGGCCTCATAAAATGAGTTAAGGGGGATTCCCTCTTTTTCTATTGATTGGAATAGTTTCAGAAGGAATGGTACCAGCTCCTCTTTGTACCTTTGGTAGAATTCAGCTGTGAATCCATCTGGTCCTGGACTTTTTTTGGTTGGTAGGCTATTAATTATTGCCTCAATTTCAGAGCCTGTTATTGGTCTATTCAGGGATTCAACTTCTTCCTGGTTTAGTCGTGGGAGGTGTATGTGTCAAGGAATTTATCCATTTCTTCTAGATTTTTTAGTTTATTTGCATAGAGGTGTTTGTAGTATTCTCTAATGGTAGTTTGTGTTTCTGCGGAATCAGTGGTGATATCCCCTTTATCATTTTTTATTGCATTTTTGATTCTTCTCTATTTTCTTATTTATTATTCTTGCTAGTGGTCTATCAATTTTGTTGATCTTTTCAAAAAACCAGCTCCTGGATTCACTGATTTTTTGGAAGGGTTTTTTGTTTCTCTATCTCCTTCAGTTCTGCTCTGATCTGATCTTAGTTATTTCTTGCCTTCTGCTAGTTTTTGAATGTGTTTTCTCTTGCTTCTCTATTTCTTTTAATTGTGATGTTAGGGTGTGTATTTTAGTTCTTTCCTGCTTTCTC